>NW_009648526.1:4987804-5001826 GCF_000708025.1 Charadrius vociferus
CTTCATCCGAAGTTCACTAAATTTAATGAGAGATCTTCTATCAATGTATTCAACAGACACTGAAACAGGGCATATCACAGGTTTACTCCACAGTCACATAATGTCTTTTTCTGTGCTTTCAAAATCACGTTGCTAGTTCTGACCCCTGAAATCACATCAAGCTTAAGTCCCAGTTTTTGCAGATGTCGTCTGATATCCTGCTCAAGCGAAGGGATAGTCTCAAAGCCACTACGCACCGTTCTTGAAAGCTGAGTGTAGAAATGAAGGACATAAAATAAAGTCAACAGATGTTTCTTTTGCCAGTGAAAACCAGATTTCAGCCATAGTACCTTTATGGATGCCTCTTCTATCTGGAACGCGGTGTACTCTGTGAGCTAGAAAAAGGTAACCTATTGGACAAACTGCAAGAAATAGGATCAAAGATATAGAAGCCAGAAAATCTATACAAAAAAAGTGACTTGGGCACTTAACTCCCTTCTGAAAATGGAACTCAGACATGCAGCATGGTATGTTTCTTTGGCCAGGTTCTCTACAGCAAGGGAAGTTAAAAAGGAATAAATTTCTTCTTGCTCGTGAACAAATTCTCCTTGGCTAGCCATTATGCGAGAATGCAGGTTATCTCTACAGTACCTGCATTTGGAAGACAGGACACATTTTAAGAGTCAATATTGGAAACATAAAGCCTGGGTGTTTTGTTCTTCCATTTGTTAGCTCAAACTGCAATGACAGAAATGTACACCTGAGAAAGTACAGTATTTTTCAAAATCAAATGCAAGTTTCACTGACCCTTCCCTTAACAGAAATTTGATAGGCACGCAAGCCTACCAGCATATCCCTTCTACAACACCGTAACTGCTCTGGCACTTCAGTTTAAGTAATGAGACTGACAAAAGTTAACCAAGCCAGATGCATGTACCCAAATGCACAGAAATTGTAGCTGTTAAAAGGTGACTGAGATCAACCCCCCTCCACCTCCCCAAGCAATAAGAACATTTTTCTCACTTGCTATTGCAAATAAAGAACAAGTTTTGAAAATTTCAAAAAACACAGATTTCAGACTGGATGTTTTAAGCAATGCCAAAGCTTGTCAGGATGCCTGCACTCTAATGAGAATGTTCTGTATAGTAGTTCAGATAACACAAGATATCATTCTATATACATAAAAAAAATAATTATAACATAATAATAATTCTATAATACAATAGGAATTAACTAACGTGTGCCGGGGTGGGGAGGGGAACAGCCATGTAAAAGCAAAGGAACTTATACACAGTGTGTGTAACATAAACCTTAACCAAGCTGGCTAAAAACCTAATAAACGTGCACTTCTGTTGTCAAGGGCAAACAGCCTACTGTCTGCTGTGCTTACTGTCTGAAATGCCTATGACAAAATTCTGCATGGTAAGAGGAAGAAATCACTGGCAATTAATTCCAAATGTATAATTCTGTCAAGTTCAGCCAAAGTGCTCAGAGTTCAAAGGAATAACACACGAGTGAAAAAAAATTACATTCTCAGAGAAAATGCCATTACACAAAAGACAGTTTTCACGGATGCCTGCACTCATACTATGGGAAGGCTCACAGCACTTGGAGTTTGTTTTGTGACATGGTTTGATATAAATGCACTGTGAAGGAAAGGGATAAAGATATACATCTCTCTGCTGCCCTCGCTGTGACTGTCTCAGAAAAAAATTCCCTTGGTACTCAGTACCCACATGGTTGCAGGGAGTAAGCAGGAATGAAAAACTGATGAATTTGATTTTATCCATTTAAACAATATCTTCACATACAATACAGAGGCATTCGTCCATGCCAAAAACCCCTTTATTTACATCCTTCACTGTCAACACATGCTTTTATTATTATTACTCCCACCGCCAAAATAAAATACGCTTGCTTCACTGATATCAAACAACTTATTTATCTTCAAAAAGTAACAAGTTGTTATGGTTTTATTACAACTGCTGCAAATCTAGTACCTGGGTAATCAGTTATATTTATGTATGAATAATTGAAAACTCAGTAAATGTAACTGGTTTTCCAAGTGATAAGGTTCGGCTGACATGTTTGATAGCTGACTTACTGAATGCAGCTAATAGCATTTTCTTAACAAAAAGATAAAATACATTACACTCTTCCCTGATCTGATGCGTCTTCTGGCTCTTCCAAATGTGCCTGTATCAATGAAATCAATATGAAGACAGATAACACACCATTTCTTTTCAGATACTTACTGGTCTTGAAATGACTCCCGTAATAAAAGCAAATTAGTTCACCCAGTAAGAACATATTTTTCCCAGTAAGGAAATATTTTTCCCCTTGTTTTCTTCTGCACTGCTTATGTAGCACTCTGTGTAAGATCTAACAAGCCACGTCATGTAGACACTAGTGCGTTCATGTATCAAAAGTAAAACCTATGGATAGCAAATGTGGGAGCTGAACTTTGAAACGCCAAAATGCAGTGTAAAAACATGCAATGTTTTAGATTTTTTTTGCAAAACTATCTATGAAATTGTATACAAGCAAGAACTGAGCCAGACCAGATGCAAAATCCCTAGGGAATATATTGTAATCTTCCTAACAGTCATTATCAGACCAAATCTAAATTTGAAATGTCCCAGTAAACTATAAACCCAAAAGTCATAAAGGAGTGAACAATAATTACATTCTGACATAATGAAGAAAATGTTGAAGAAGGGGGGAGTGGCAGAACCACAAAAACCAGTACCAAAATCCCCTTGGGACCTCAGTTTCAACATTTGAGAGGAAATGAATGCTACTTACAAGCCAAACCTGTTAGCATAACTGAGTCAAACTGCAGCTCAAAGAATCCCGTATTTTTTTCATAGCTGCATTAAATCTTGACCCAATGACTAGGATTTTGCAGACTACAACACTACTGAACTACTGAAACTTGTGATGAGCTTTAATAAAAATGTCACAGCTATGGGTGTCAGAATAGATGAGAAACGACGTGACAGAAATCTGCCAGTGAGGAAAAATAAGCTCGCTGAGACTCAGTCAGGAACGGACCAAGATGAAAGGCTCTTGACAAGCTTGTTCATATGAAAATGGAACAGGGTTATTTATTCAAAACCATCAATAATACTGTTTTGTAGCAGCAAAATTCTCGACCATTCACTGCAATGCTTTGCCTGGCCCCAAAGTACTCATCTTACAAAGCGGGAGCAGGTATGAAAAGACAAAGGCAACCCTTGAACTACAGGCCTCTTAATTATGAAAAAAAAAAAAAATTCTTTTTTTTTTAAGTGCATGTCCCAATAGACTCTGGTACAACACATGTCACCTAATGCCACTATCAAATCTGCAACTAAATGGACTCTTTGAAAAACCCAACGACAAAACATTGGAAGAGAAGAGTATTTTAGAGTCTTGGGCTATGATGACTGTGGAAGACTGAATGGGTGAACTAGATGCAAAGTGTCTCTGGCTCTGGTTCTTCTCCTTTTGGCTTGGAGGCAGCAGTTAGCATTTGGTCCAGACATACGCTCAAACAAAGCACTGAAGTCAGTGACAAAACACGCAAGGCAGAATAACATTCTTGCCAAAAGCAACTATAAATTTTGCTCAGGAGTAACGCTTGAGTCTTTTCCCCTTCTGAGCCCAAGGTCTGACTGCAACAGGGAACATGCTGGTGAGGTGGCTGTGGTACAGGGGAGGTAGGGCTGTCACCTACCCCACTGCATTGTGGGCTTAAACAAAGCACTGACTGTAGCCTCTAGAGCTCCAATAAAACCTGACTTCATAAAAGCCAGAAAGCAACCCCAAAGAAGAAATAGTTTGATAACAAAATGATCATAAACCTTCTTAATACCAGTGAAGAACTACCCAGGCATTCTGGTTGTTGACCAGCTAATACAAACAACAACTCAAAAGCCTTAAAGTACAATCAATTAACAGTATAACCCAAGAACAGAAGTGGTGAGAAATGGCTTAGTTCCCAATCTGATTCCTATAAAGCAAGATACATTTACTGAAATGTGATAATCTCACATAAAATGGGTTGGGATGGGCAATGGAATTATCTGCCTAGTTGGAAGTACGGGCTATTATCCCCAGCAAATTTATTATGGCCTTAAGAAGGATCTGATGAAACCACGCAGTGCAGCAGCAGTAAAAAAACAGTTCCCCTAACTCCCTCCTTTGTGCAAATTCCAATCTGTAATCCACTGAAACCACTGAGTTTCTATAAAAAAATATACTGCCTTTTATGCAGGGAATAAGCGCTTTTAGGTGGACAGGATTGTAAAACAACTTTCACGTTTTTTTTCCACTTTGGTATATTATCACTGCAATTCTTCTCTCGATGACGTACATGTATAACTAAGTAAAATAATTGCCTTCTTTACTGCCCAGGTTCATCTCTGAACTCATCTGCAGCATTCCTCTAGAGTTTTGTCAAGTGGTTAGAATTTGAAAGAGTATTTTTAAAGAAGAACAGAGGAAAATGGACAGCTTCTTTTAACCTGGTGCTAATGCAAGAAAGACTGTTCCATATTGTGAGAAGTGCGAGGGAAATGAGTTATTTTTGGCAAGATTTCACCCACTGATAAGTATTTCTGCAATTCAGTCAAGTGCTGTTAAGTACTACTCCTCCCCCGTGGAAAGGCTTTTAAACTTCACACAGAGACAGTGACAATTGTGTATGTTTCACAATTTCTCGCTCCCTCCCCCATTTTCTTTGTGTTTGAAGGGGCTTTGTACAGAAAAAACAGCAACGAACCCTGTGTTCTGCTTAAGCACAACTGACATCAAAGATGAGCTGTAACAAAGAAAAAAGTGCTGATCACTCAGGGCAGGGGCATACCAGTACCACCCATGCCACCCCCTCCACAAGGCACTTCGTGCTTGAATTCCTCTCCTACCTGGACTGCTCACGTCCAGGTTTTAACACAAAGGCATTTGCTAACTCTGGATTCTGTAAATGCTTACACACATGCTTAATTTTAGAGCCATGAATAGCCCCCCTGATTTTGACAGAACTATGCCATACACAGAAAGCTGTTCAAACAAAGTCGATGGGACAATTCAGGAGCTTAAAGCTAAGGCTGTGTCTAAGTATGCACAGGATCAAGAGTTTTAAAATGGCATAAAACAGCACTTTCTGCAATAAAAAGAATACACTGTGCTTTGCTAGCAGAGTTCATCTCAATAGTTTAATGCACAAACTTGGATTGGCCCATTTAGTCTTATACAGTAAACAGCCATTTACTTGCTCATAAAATTTTGTGGAGTTAGTATTACTCCCAAGCCAAACAGCTTCTGAAATCACAGAGCATTTGAATAGAAATCTGCTGTCACAAATGCAGGTCCTGCTGATCAATAAATGGGTTAAGAGAAACTAAAACCACGGTAAGTTGCTCAAACTGTATGAGGCACTGCAGCTTTCAGCTTTGTCAAGTGCATTATGTTCCCTCCAGTAATTAAAACAGAAATGCCAGCAAGCAGCAAATACTCTTTTTAGAGAGACTCTGAAGTTAAGAATTCTTCTAAGAATTACTGGGGGGGAGGGGCAGGGAGGGAATCTCTAAATCTTACTTAGTTTCAGTAATCGTCAGCTACACAACTGCTAAAAAAGAACTGAGGAATTTTCTCCCTAATGCATTTAGTTTTGCATTTTATGCAAATATTTTCTCTGCTAACAAGTGTGGTAACAGCTGAACAAATGCAAGTGTTTCTGAATAAATGCTCAATTTCATTATATGCCATGAGACGTAAGTGCATAATTCACCTTTTAAACTTGCATTTCCAACCTCCTCCTGAGACTAGCACTTAGATAAAAGAAACACATGGGCTACAATACCATTATTTCACCTTGAAAAGTCACACAGTTTGCAAGTCAGTATGAAAATGTATACAGACGATGTTCTATCTTTCTATTCAAGATATTCTCATCAAGTTCTCTCTGAAAGAGGAAAGCACGTTTCAAATATGGCGGCCCCAAGCTTTATTATTTCCTTCTAAAAAGACCATGGTAACTCAGTATACTTGGTGATTCTGCAGACCACCAACAGGTACCTAAACACAGAATAACTACTGAAGCTTAACCCTTACTGTTATTCCAAGCACGTATTAATATGCTGAGCTTATGCTGTACTACCAGTCTGCCACAGAGCTGTGCAGGAGAAACATACAGCCCCGTACACCACCACAAAGGCAGCTGGAGAGGAACTGGTTGGTGGCAAACAGAGCAGCAGCATAAGCTCCAAGCTGCTTCAAAACGCAGGCTTAACTGCAAAATATTTACAAAGGAGAGAGTCCAATCAACTGAGGTTTGCAGGAAGATAACCTGTACCTCTCTAACGCTCTAAGATATGAATTGTGGATTACTTTTTCATTTCTGATTTGACAGTTATCTACCAGTACACCACCTATTAATAGATTTACCTGCTATATAGGCACAGCACAATAGTAATTTTCTTGACAGGTACACAGCTAAAAATTGGAACTGGAACAATAACTGAGAGTGATATGGAAACTGAACTGCTCTCCAGCAAACGGACAGATCTCATCCTGTAAAGCACCCCTCTCTCTCTAACATCAGAGATGATCTTTTAATACCAGAAACAGTAAGTGTACTCCCTGCTCCAGCCCTCCCAGCTCCATTTCACTACAAATACAGTAATTTTCAGATTTCTGACATTTTTACTGGCTGTTGCTTACCAGGCATGCTTCTGAGGTTAGAAAAAATAGTGCAGGAACCTGCACGGTGTCTTTAAATAGGAAATAGAACAGAATATTTTAGTCTTCAGAAATGATGCT
Organism: Charadrius vociferus; assembly: GCF_000708025.1. Classification (NCBI taxonomy): domain Eukaryota; kingdom Metazoa; phylum Chordata; class Aves; order Charadriiformes; family Charadriidae; genus Charadrius; species Charadrius vociferus. The sequence continues at coordinate 4,994,588 of NW_009648526.1, forward strand.
TACTATGCTAAATGACACCTCTACTGAAAGAAAAATGGCCGTGGACTGGCAGATGTAGAAGGGCAACATCTGTTTCCTCACAAGAAGAAAAAACTCCAGCTACTTGCTAATATGTTCGGCTTCACTAAAAATACGTAGTACCTGTCTGTTAGTTTTGTGATGATCTAGAGCCAACAAATGGAAAAAGGAAGCTGATGAAGTTGCATCCTTTGGATATAGCTTCTCAGTAACTCTATTCCCTCATCATGATCACCAACAGTGCTTCTTCCTGCACAGCACTTTCTGCAGAAACACGACTCTCATAAGCTTCACACCTCTCTGACTACAGGGCTGCAGCCCAGCTCCATTCGAAGTCTCCTTCCTTTGACTCAACATGAAAAGGCAGCTGTGAGTACAAGAAGTACTTACTTTTCATACCACTCATTAAAAAGTCATATTGAGACTGGCAGTCACGTTGCTCCATAGTTATCTTTCTCATTATCTCTGCGGTTCTTAATACACCTGAGAAGCAGAAATGCCTGTGGTGGTCCAGTAGGCCCCAGGACAAACAACTGAAAATGAAAGTCAAAGTGAAAACCAGGCTTTACTCATAATCATGGAGAACGTTTAAGCAAGCCATTGCAAAAGCTGAAAGAATACCAAAAGTAAAAAAACCAGGCCCATCTCTCTCAAATTGAACATCCCGTCTGGACAAAAAATACAGCTGGACACAAAGCAGTTAGTTAGAGCCAAGCTTAGCCAAGGCTAGCACTGCAGAGATTGCTCTATGGGGAATTTACCTTCCCAACAATACCTTTAAACCGGTAAGAGAGGCTTCTACTTACACAAGCCTTTTGTAGTCCTCAGTACTCTCAGGCTATCCGAACGTATTTCAGAGGAATTTTCTCAGGTGAACTCTAGTCCGTATGCACTGAATAGCTAGCAGTAACCCGTGTGCACTAGGTGTGTTACAGGACTAACCTTCTGGTCCCATTTCACCTACAAGGAATCCAGTTCATGCCTGTTGAACTATTCCACACTGTGAACCAAACTAAAATGTGTGTAATGTTCACACTTAGATACCCAAATTACTCCTAAGGCTACAAAAAAAAAGGGGGACGGGACGGGACAGGGACAGGAGGAGGGGAAAGAGACTATTTTCTTCTTTTAGAATGAAAGACAATTGACTTTTTTTACTTAGTTTTCTTACACATATACAAAATGCCTAAAAACATGTTATTTCAATAACATGGATACCAGTGAAAGCACATAAATATTGCCCCCATGAAGCTTGAACTCTGTACTGTAAAAGTGAATTGATGAACATGCCTTTAGAAGAAAATTGTTCACACTAAGGGTTGTTTATTTGGTTTCTGATCTGGTTTTAGTCAAATTGGAACTTTGTTTTTTAAAGAGGAGACTGTTATCCAGTTACTGAGTTCTAGTCAGGTAGTTCATCAGGTGACATACTCACTTTGCACAAAAACACACTCAGAGAACCCCCAGTTAAAATGTGTTTCTCCTATCACCCTAAAAGTTGTTTAGTATACTAATATAGTTCTAATTTTGTACTAACTTGATATTGAACTAATGTATAGTTTGTAATAAATTCAACAGTTCTCAACAGAAGACCCTTTCTAATTAGTTTAGATGTTTCTCTTAGCAAAAGAAAAAAAGTGAGTTCAAAGAACAGATTTTTCTGTTCATTCTCCCAGTCAGTGCTACAGACATACCCATCACAAGACTGCTTTTCTAACTTGTCTAGCATGTGAGGGAAGTTCGTTAAACATAGAACACCATTTTAGAGGAAAGCAGAAGTTCTGAAATTTAAAATAAATTTAAAAGAAGTAAACAGAGTTTCTAACAAAACTCTGTAGCAAGCATTATATAGGAAGACTTGAGCGTATCTCTGGGCCTATTTCTATGCTGACTCTTATAATTTCATCTGAGGAGATTATAAGGGATCCAGATTCCTTACAAAATGTCTGGTACCCTCCTGGACCTAGTGTGAGGATGTGAACACTGAAGATGTGGAAGCACAAAACCATTGACCTGAGCTTCCAATCACACACTGCTATTGAGACTGAGAGCTTGCCAAGGCAGAGACAGGTTGGTTTTTTTTCTCTTTGTAAAGCACAAAGCATGAATCTAGACCTTATATCTATGAATTGAAGTACATGTGCAATATATTATACGCACCTCTTAAAAACATTGAGAAAACCTCTGGTAATCTAGCTGTAGCCATCACATCTATACTGCTTCCATGTGGTAGACTGAAATCTGGGGCATTATCTCCTTTCCAAGACCTGTTCTGTAATAATCCTGCTGGAATGTGCAGTGCGTATCAACCTTCTCAGCCTGCCGTTTAAGAGTGAATGTTTCTCATATTTCATCAAAGCTATACCACAAGAAGTTACACTTACAGAACTGCAATGCTCTGATTAATCAAGTTATTTGGAGTGTATATCTCTCAGGTAACTACATTCTTTGGCTGGAATCCATGAAAACTTCTCCTAGATGGCCTTCCTGCTTGCTCTCCCGCTTGCTTTTCCTTTCATGTGGGAGCTTGTGGGTGCACTCTGTTTGAACCTTATACTTGCCGGTTTTCATCAATGTAGTTATATTAACTCTCATGGTATTTTTGCATTCAGTGAAGGTTTGTAGCACTCCTGTTATTTATTTTTTCCTTCCTCTTGTGCGGGTAAGGGGGAGGTGCGGACCGAGCGAGCGCCTAACACTGATCTAAACTTTCTGCTACCTGAGCCTGTTCAGGTTCTTCTCTAGTATGACACTGGTTCTTTTTTACTGAAACTCATATAAAAGTTTTTCACACTGACTTCTTGCTATACTTGATACATGCAGGTAGGCTTGAACAACTTACAGCTTACAGCCGTGAAAAACAAGATTTCAAAGTGTACTTCTATACATGCCACTGCATTTATCTCAATGTCCTCTGAAATGCTTGCCACTGTTTTCCTAGCTTCTCTGGTATTAAGACTGTGATTTGAGAGATACAGGCTGGAGTCTCCTCTTGAACCTTCTTCTATCCCCAAACTATGATAGTTCTGAAAAATCATGAAACTGTGCACTCCCTTTCTTCTGGAATGTGTTCCAGAATAGGTCCAGGAGAGTACTAGATCCTTGTGGAGGGGCATCCAGCCACACTGAAGAGTTTAAGAAAGGTCAGTATAAATGAAGGCACAGAGATATGGCCAAGTCTTAGTGCACGGAGTAGAGTCATCACAAGCAACTCTACAGTTAGGCAGAATCTAGGCTTTCCTTATCAGTATTATTCGCAATAATGGAAGTTTTTATTTCTGTCAGTATTTGACAGACTTGGCAGAAGACACTCACGGGCAAGTATTAAGAAACAGAAAACAAAGCTGTATCTTACAGATACTGCAAGCGTTGAATTATAATTATTAATCAACACATACTCTTCCCTCACCATGTTTTCTGATCTGTTCTGCGCAGAGTGACTTGCCTATTACTTTAATTCATAAAGGTAGTGACCATGTATTATTCACTGCACAGATCAACTGAGATTCTTCCTTGTGTTGTGTATGCCTCTCTTTATTACATTTATTAATTTTTTCACACTTCTGATAGAGGCATCTATAAATATTATACAGGTATACTTAAATTAAGCCAAAAAATATAAAATATGCCTTTTTAGGGAGCGGCAGAAAGCATCAGTGTGCTTGTTTTAGTGACTTTGCAGGCTGGAAGTTCCCATGAAAGATTAGGTAAGATGATTTGCACCTTTTAGTTGCAAAGCTCAAGCTAAGCTGCACGCTCTCAGGACATGTTTTCAGCACTGTTCGACTTTGCTGAATGTGCAGTTCCATGAACCTCTGATTACTACAGAATTACAGCTCACTGGCATAAACCATTAGTGTGAGATTTTACCTTTTTTTCCCCTGCAGTCATTCAAGAAGGATACAGGGCAAAGAAAACAGCATTTTAAAACAAGTGTCGTATAGGAAATAGACACGTTATTTAAAATACTGCCAGCAACCTTCATTTTATTTTATCATAATGCTATTTCAGGCCTATCAGTGAACAAAACTGTGCAAAACAGCCCAGGTTTGTTTTGTCAGGGAAAAGACCAATGAAACATTCAGGACTTTGCATTGTTGGTTTTTTTTTTAACAAGAATGCACTATGCTTGATTTACAGTTACAGGCTGCAGGTGAAAGGAGTCCTTCAAAAAGGAAAGGATTACGATCAATGCTTTCAAGCACTGAAATGCAAGAGTCAATAAAACAGAAACAGAATGCAAAGCTACAAGCAGGAGTTGATGAAAATGCGTTGTAACTCAAGAAGCTCTGCCGCACAGCTGAAGTACAGAGACCAAACACTTCCTCCACTTCTCCAACACAGAAAGGTGGGATTTGTAACAGTTCTCTTCAATCTTTTCTTTTGAATAGTTTTAAATCTCTAAGCTATCATGTGCTTCCCCAACAGAGCTGGTTTGTATCAGAAACAGCAATAGTGTAAAAATGTCACTTGCGAACTTCTTGAAAGTAAATGTGTATTCTTTTAACTGTAAATGATTCCAAACTAAGTCACTTAAGCATTGTACTGACATTTCCGTGGAGCATACATACCTACACAGAGAACCAGGTTGTAATATACTTATTAGATATTTTAGCAGTTACTTGCTAGCAGCTACTAGCATTTTTCACCAGTCATCCAATCTATTCATTCCTTTTCAGTGCAAAAATGGTCATTCTTACAAATGACATTCTTTGTCCTTCAGAGAACAGAGAATGCTGATGACAATCACTGCAGCAGAAATTGCTAATGTGCTCATTGCTGCAGCTGTGGGCTGCTTATACATCCATGGAGCAATCCTCTCAGTAACTGAAATATACCCATTTTCAACTGCACAAACTCCGTATGAAAACTGACATTAGGTTTCCTTCAGCGTCACTACTGGAGATCACAGCTGGTGGAGGAACCTAGCCACGGACCTATGATCCTGCCAGCACCAGCACTGACTGAACAGAATGAATCTATCACTAGGGAATTCTAAAATGGATCTGTCCACCCAGGCGGTTTCCAGAAATTTCTACTATTACCTGTAACAACAGCACCACGACTGAAAAATCTGCAAATAAAGATAGTTTGCACACATTGATGGCTGAAGCGCAATTCCTTGCCAACAGCTTGGGGCTGTTTTTATTTTGTAGTCATGTTTTTACATGAGGAGCAAAATAATTAACATTTGATGCTTTAAGCATTGACTAGGGATGTGATAAAACTAGACAAAACTAACAGACGTAGAAGGCTGTTACTGTATTTAAAGACGTGAAATCAAATCCTTCCCTAAATTCATTATTACAAGTTTCTGATTCACAGAAAAATGAACCTTGAAATGACAGAAAATCAAACCAATTCTAAGGAGATGCGGGAGTTGCATTTTGACAGAAAAGGTTGTAAGTATCTGAATAAACATGCCTCAGTACTACTCACTTCCCACTACTCAGTGGGAGATATGAAGGATTTGCAGATTCCAAACCCAAGATTTTTTTAACAGGTTCCTCTACATGAATTTAAAAGCCTAGGTGCAAGCACCCATTTCAAAAAACGTTGGTGTTAGAAGTTATAAATCATTAAAAGCACAATCTAGCTGTATAGTTATATTCAACACGGATAGGAAGAAATAATGTAACAGACAATATTAGCAAGCAATGATCAGAATGAATTTTTATCTACCACAGATACAAAAGTGAGCAAACTGAATAGGATTTCTGAAGTTGCAATCAAAAATAAAGGCATGAATATATACCTCTATTTTAATCTTCTGTCTCGCATGCTTTGTACTGCTAGGTGGAGAGAAATGGGATTTGGCATGTGCCAAAGACAGTAGGGCTTGCTGGGTTAAGCTTCAATGGCCAGGCCAGAGGGCAAGTTTTAGAGTTTACTCTGGTCGGTACCATCCTTGACAGAGGCGAAGGCGGATCAGCTTGTAACTATGGGAGGTAGTAAAAAAAACCCACAAACAACCACCAAACCAAAAAAAAACCATAAAAAAAGCCTTAAATACTTAGAAGTTATATTACAAGATGCTCCAAAACTCTGAAAGCTGTCCTGGTTCCAGCAGGGATGGGGTCAGTTTTCCCAAGGAGCCAGCAGAGGACACAGGTATTCCACACCATGTGACCCATGGCCAGGTTTGAGGGGGCAGCTAGCCGGAGGGGAGGGGGCAGGAAGTCGTGGCTTGGAGCAAGCTGCGGCGGTCCGGGTCTGGTTGGAGAGCGGCGACACTGTAATCGTGTTCATATGCTCCTCTACCTGTGTTATTGTTACTGTTTTCTCTTCCTTTTGCTGTTCTGTTAAACTGCCTTTATCTCAACCCACGAGTTTCTTCCTTTTTCTTCCAATTTTGCCCACGGCTGTGGGAGTTGTGCAAGGGATCGTGTGGTTCTTTGTTCCTGGCTGAGGCCAAACCACGACAAAAGCTCTCTACATCATAGTAGAAATATTAAACTTTCTAGTCTGGAACTTTAAATGAAAGGTGGAGATGGAGCACAGATCCTGAACTGGAGTAAAAGTATTATGGCTCTGGTTGCTACCGGAGTGGCGCTGTAACTGAAGACAGCTTTATTAGCCAGAAGTCTCATGAATTCTACATTTCAAGGAGCCACCAGTGTATACCACTTTCATGCAAAGATCATTGGCATTTTAGACAGGTAGCTTAAAAACCTAGCTTCACTCACTACTGAGTTAGACTCCTTAAACAAGAACAAATTTTTACTTGTTAAGCTAAACTAAGACTATTTCTTTAAATTCCCTTTTTGGTAAAGGGAATTTGAACAATGCTGTTTGCTCAGACTTATTAACATAGTTTAGTGAAAGATGAAGTTTGCTACCGAACAAGAACAAATCCTCAGAAAAGCAGGAGAAAAAGAGGCAGGATTTATTTTGAGAAGGACGTTAAAAATTAAAAAAAAAGAAAGTGCCAAACCACTTGGCATGAAAAACACACCAGCTGTACTCCACTAATCCATGGCTGATCCTTGGAAAGAACCACAAATCCACTCAACCAGCAGGCTGAGTGCCATTTTATTGGCAAGAATTGAGAACAAAATGGAACCGAATACATACTCGTAATACAGGCTATTAAAAATTCTGCTTGAGTCTGATAAAGGACTCTGCTTAATTCAGCCACAAAAAATGAGAAAGTGAAAACAGAAAAACTAAATGTAGGAATTTTCTAGAAAATTGTTTCATTATTATGGCCTCATTGCTGCC
>NW_009648526.1:5001855-5026747 GCF_000708025.1 Charadrius vociferus
TCAATTAGAACCATGAACTGAGCATGTCACTAAGAAATACCCAGATGTACTTCTTTCTGTTCATGGCTGAGGTGCGCTGCGAGAATAAACATGCAATAATCTGTACAGTCAGTGTCTGTGCTATGCCTGTACCTGCTGAAAACTACAGGATTACCACCGATACCTGTTTTGGTGGGTGTGGTGTGGTGGTGGTTTGTTGGAGGGAGGTTCGTTTTGTCCTTTTCTTACAGTAGTATTTACTGTCAGCAGAAGCTGTCAAATCCAGGCATTTTCAACTCCCCTACAACTTTCACACATCTTTCAGTCTGAATTATAATGAATTCCACAGCTTCATGCATTTCGTGTAGCTTCTGTACCAGCTCAGTACAACTTTGGCAAACAAAATCCTAAACACAGGCAAAAGACTAAGCCCATCATCAGTTGTTTTGCTGAGCTTTTATAATAACACATTTCAAAAGTCAAAAGCAAATTTAGTACTATAAATTACATAAGCTGGAAAAAAATTACAGAAATATTAAACAGAGTAATCTTGTGCTGGTTCAGAGTTATATTAGATAATATTATAGGTAATTCCTTTTTCTCATGTTTATGACCCTTTGATCAATATGTGAACATTTCTCAACACCTGGGGGGAGGGGGGCAGGGAGCGAGAGGGAGAGCACAGGGAATGAAAATAGAAAAGGTAAAAAGGTAATACAACCTTTGCTTTCAAGGTTCCTATCCACAGTCACGATAAAATAGCTCTATGATGACTGCTTGATAAAAAATTAATTGCTTTGGTAATTTAAATATATGCCTTACTTAATAATGAATGTATCACAATAAAATTGGACTATTCACTGAAGTCTTATTATAAGGTATACTCAGGAAAAGATCCATGATCTTCACTGTATTATTAAGGGGGGACAGAGATTTTACTGTAACTTGGAGAAAGAACTCTTCCTGTCGTATGTCTTGAGCAACAATTGGTCCTTATTTTGCCTCACTACTAGGGGAAATAGGAATTTTAGTGTAAGTGAGGTCCTTTCTATATAGCATAGCTCTATCTAGTGGGTGATTAATCCAAGTGCATCTGACTGTTTAAAGAAAACTAAATCATGAATTTGATGAAGGCCAGGAAGGTCTTAGGAAGGTGACACTTTCTTATTCTGATCTACTGTCATCCACCTTGTGCAAGCCTGGAAATATACCAGGAAAGCTGGTACTACTAGCTAAATCCTATCTTTACATACATTGATGAATGTGATTCCATGGAGACTTCTCCTTGTAATGAACACATTTTGCAATACAATTTGCAGGAACAAACCAGGGCTCCAGTACTTACTCAAGAGGGGTACCTGCGTAACTGTCTGACGGAAAAACCCATCGAACTCAGCTGGACAGTTCCCATGCTTAACTGTACACATACGCTTTTTCCCTTGAATTGCGATTTAAAGTTGTCAGAATTATTCTGGGCACGTTTGAGCAATATGGAAGGGGGGCTTGGAAGGTGCTGCTTAACCACGTTGGTGCCGCTGCAGGGGAGAGGAAGGCTTGCAGCAGTTCCCCAGCCTCAGCGCTGGATGGTTAGCGCAGTGCCCTGAATGCGAAGAGCTAAGCACTGGCTTGTTCACCTTGGAAGCAGGATGATCTGCGTGCAATGGCTGCAGCATACTGACGGTTAACACAGTCCTCCTTAGCAGGACTAAGCTGGGTACCTCTCCATGCCCTCTGTGCTCTGCAGCAGACATGCTATGGGAGAAACGATGCGGTATTGAAGACCTACCAGATCAATGTGATCTACTGAATCCAAAAAGCTATGAAGCCTGATCCAGAAAACGCAAATGGTTGCTTACATTTTTTCCCAATCTCATCATCTGTCTAGGGGATATACTAGATACTAATCCATGTCAGCTTCTAATCGAACACGGCGGGGGGAGAGCTGCTAAATTCTGTCCTGTGTAACTGAGTAATGGACTTCATCAGCACAGGGGAAAGGTCACTAGTTTTTGCTGGCAATTACAAAAGCTCCACAAAAGTATGCCTACAGTTTTTCCATGCTCATCGGCCATTTATCAAATGGAGGCTTAAGTAAGAAATGGGCATTCAGATAGCAGTTACTTGATTAATGCTCTAATGATAATTTTGGTTAATAACTGTGTAAATAACTATAGCTTAATGTAAACTATAACAATGCTGCTACACATCCCAGTGTAGTAAAATTAAAACAGCAATGTAAAACCACTGCAGCTGGTGAAAATGTCATGTCTGCTGCATCTGGCCAACACCAAAATATAATGTGTAATTTTAAAAACTGCTGAAGGTTAACCCCACAACATAGTTCTATAGAACTAGCTTTGAATGTTGTGTAATTTTTTTCTAGAAAGCCTGGAAATCACCTCTCCTTTAGAACGATTAGAACACATCAACTGGGGGCCTGTCAATACTCTTGGCACTGGGATTAGATAATTGCAATCACCAAAAGCTTCAACTGTAAATAGTCTCTCATTCAAGCTGCATCTGTTTCTCTACATACTGTTCCAGCAAGCAACTTGAACATAGCTTCATTGTTTTGTGCACAGGGATTAAATAGGTTTACAGCCCAGTTTTAAGAAGAGTTTTACAAGCTGTATTTTCATTGTAAATTACTCAAATCTGCTCTAAATTAACTTGTATTCAAGCGAAACAGTACAATGCATTTGATGTTTTTTGTGCCTGTGCATAGAAAACAAAAGCACTTCTCTGTTTCAATGCTTTGAAGAGCAGTAATGAGAAGTTTCATACTGATATGTATAAACTAATGAAAATGTAGTATTAGTAAAACATTTTACCTTATCAACATGACAATTATTTGAAAATCAAAGCAAAGTGATTTGAGCAAGTGAAATACATCCCCCAGTCTTCATTCCATGAAAATTTCATAGCTTCTGTTCTCCTTTCAGAGAAAAAATTCAAGATGACAGCCAGATTTACTGACGTGCCCTTGTTCTTCATTCAAGCACAGTTTGCTAATGAATTAGACCCGTAAGATTAACACAGGCTAGTGTGGACCATTTCACGTTATTTTCTACCAAATAAAGTTCGGAACTGCTCAGTTTTCTAAATGCTCTGTCAGGGGCCTGAACACAAGTACCTGGCACCAATTCAGATGCATGGTGTAGTGCAGACATCCTCCCAGGACAAGCATTCCACAAGCCTAGCATCCCACAGGCTCTCAAGAAGACCTTCTCAGCAGCTAAAGCCCAGAGAGGATGGAAAATGGCTAACTGCTTAAGTTCAGGAATCTCAATTGTGCCCTTGTGCATTCCTCATAATAATGCTCAGTTACATAAAATAAAGATAGCGTGGCTCTCCCTCAGTGCTAGGAAAAATAACTTCAGCACGTTGTAACTTAAAAAAAAATTTACAAATCTTACTAAGCGACACAGGTAGGTGAATGTCAGAATGGTCAGAGATTGCCTTAGCAGTTTCATTTATTCCAACTACTAAAGCTTGATCAACAGCAAAATGTTAATACCATAGGATTTATTATGGGGGAGGCAAGCAATGATTACATTAACTGGCCCATAGACTGGAGTTGGACACTAATGACAAATGCATTGGACTAGCCATTTTTAACAAGCCAGTTATTTCCCTTCCCATTATTTCCTGAATATGATACGCAACTGCAACACTCATCCAGAGCTCCTGGAAGACAGCCACCCTCCTGGCTCTGCTCTTCAGGCCAGCTCTCAGCTTGAGTTCGTATTTGCAAAGGCCCAAGCAGATCAGGACCCATATACACTGAAGGCTAAATCTCCATTCAGAACCCATCTCAGCTGCTCACATCCCTCAGTAGTCAAGCAGGTAATGAGAAGCAAGACAAAGTGGCAAGAAGCAGAGGGAAGGCATTCTGGGCCATGGTTGTGTGGGTGGGTGGGGACATCAAAACCAAAAAATACTTTCAGATGACAGTAGTGGGGTACAGAGCCTGCCACCCCCCGCCCTGTTCCTACAAGCATGCTCCTTCTCCCAGCCTTTTGGTTTACCAGGAGATCACCTACATGCAGCAACTAGTTAACAGCAGAGCTACCGTTTAAAAAAGAATAAAAAGTGCTGTCACTTGATGCCAAAGTCCTCCTGATAAGGCGGAGGCATTTCTCTGATAAACTAACTATTCTGAAGACAGAAGGCTGACATAAGAGTTTGGGATCCTCTAGCATGAAAGACTGCTAAACAGCTAGATTTACTGGTGTTTGGTGAAGGCATGTCATGTCATGTCAGTGTTTCAACACTCAGAGCTAGTAACTTAGGAAAACACGCTGACTTTTCACCTTTTAAACCCTCTGTTCAAACCTAGGCCTGACAAATACAAACAAAAACCTGTCTGATGCACTTCTGGGAATGAGAATAATTATTTTTTTAAGGAAGGCTCAACAAAGTTGTAAAGCAAAATTAAAACTAAATACCAAAACAGGTACAAAATCAACAGCAAAATTAAAAGATGTTCAACTTGGGACACTAAGTATCAGGTTAAAGAAATCTTACCCAAACATAAAGGACTTGTTTTCCAAAACTAATGAGATCAAGCTGGCTTCCATGATTTCATACAACTTGCAGCTAAGCTGTAGAACTCCTTTGTGAAGGATGCTGTGGAGACTAAAAGGCAACAACATAATTTCACATAAACCCCTTCCAATACTACCTCTGGTCCATACAATCCCTACCTTTTGTATCACTGCACAGGAGCAAACTCTGGGGGAGAATAACTACACCTTCCCCCGATTCCTACAGCACTCCCTTGACTGTGATGCTACAGCACTGGGCAAGGCAGATTTCTGGTCTGACCCTGCGCAGCTGCCCTTATATTTTCACTCCTTACCTCTGAATTTAATAGTACATTAAATGGAAAAAGCTTGTCAGCCCACAAGCAGTACACCCAATTCCCACCTGGATTTTCAATCTTCAGTTTTGTGAGCGAATTCATCTCCATAATTGAAAAATATTTAGAGGACTCAACTTCAATAAAATCTAGGTAAATTATTAAGTGATTAAGATGTCAAAACAGCACACCCTGGGCTATGAGCACCGATCTAGCTAATCACATGCTGATTAAATCTTTTTTAAAAGCTTTGGAATTTATCCTTTGCTCTTCAGTTCCAAACTGACAAAGATTTTACTTTTGAAAAAATATAATATAAAAATCACTACCAACAATGTAAAACTGGACAAGATATTTACTACTTAATGTGAACATCAAGACAAAATCCAAATGTATTTCTCTTCACCTGTCAATCTCTGTAAAAGACATTAATATATAAACCAACATAGAAGTTAATGATTTACTGCAGAATTGTACTAGGAATAGTGTCAGGTACTGTGTATAAGAAACAAGAGAGGATGAACCCCTGAACCACTGAACAACTTGTTTCTCCCCTTTTTTCTGAAAAAAGATTTTAATACGTGACCTGTGACAGAAAAATTGGGAAGGAGGGAAATTAAAGTTAACTATGAACTCTGGAAATAAAAAAGGAAAAATATTTCAATGTCTATTCGGTTAAAAAAATTACAAAATACATTTAGTAGAGCTTAGTAACCACTGCTTGCGTTCCACTGGTAGAGGCTTAAGCCATTCAGCTATTAATCACATGAAAGTAGATATTATGGAATATTAATCCATACCAGCTGTTACATCTTTTACTGTGCTATTATTAGAGACTAATCTTTATAGAACAAGGCTGCCTTTTCATGTCATTTCCAAGAGGACATTATACAAGCCAATACTGTTTTACAACACATCTTCATTAAGGGGTTGAAGAAAGCAGGAGACAATGAGTACTTGGTAAAATTACGTGCAACTTCATCCTTCAAATCTAAGGCACTTATATATTTATAAGAGACACTGTCGCTGTAATCAGTTGACTAGTTAATTTTTATTGTGACTATAAAAAATACTTTTATAGCTTGCTATTTACATGAAAAGAAAAAGGACCTCGCATGATATTGAATGTTCTCTTATGGAAAGTTCAAGGCCATGTTATTTCCTATCTTCAGTAGCAGGTAATGAATCCAGTTAAAAACATCTGATATGATCTAGCTAATGGAGCCTTAATGAGGAATATTTAGGATTGTAACAGAATTTTAACAAAACAGCATCAACGCTGTGAGCACAGTATTTTCTAATGAAGTATAAAAGCCCTGTTAGGTGAGCCACGTTTTTAGAGGAGCAATTGCTTTTACTGTTGGATACACTTCACAGACAACTCCATTTGCAGACTCTGAGGAAACTCTATTGGACCACATGTTGCTGGAATTCTATTAAAAATCACAAGAAGTATCACACTGTTCCGAAAAAGTAAAATTACTGGCAGAAAAGGCCAGCATTATCTGTTAAAGATTATGAGATTACCATTACAAATAAACTTCTAATCAGTTTCTTGAGTTTTGTATGAGACTGTACCAGCTACCTTGGGGGAAAACAGTTGTCATAGTTACAGAACATCTGCATGGGGGGAAACAGTTGTCATAGTTACAGAACATCTATATTCTCTCTACCTGCAGCCTCCTCGTTTTGTTAAACACAAGATTCTTCTCTAATTACGTTGCAATTATTCATCAGGGTTCCTTTGTTTTTACTCATTTGGACTTTAGATTGATCTTACAGATTACACATATATTAGTTTTATAGCATAGCGTAAATGGTGAGGGTCTAGGGTGGTAAGGATGGTATGATTCACTGTGTTCTCCCACTCTTCCTTGCAATTTGCACAGTATCTCCTCAGCAGCCACTGCCCTTTTGCTCTTCCCACATTTGCAAAACTCCTTCAGCAGCTCCCTTTCCTCAGTCTGCCCATGTTCTGCCTGGACAACAGGATCTGCCTCATCTGGTCAGCTGATCCCTCCACAGCCCTGCCTGAATTTGCCTCTATCTTTGACAATCTGGCATGTACCACTGCCTTTCACAGTCTCTGCTACCTGTCTTTAATCCTCCCCACCCTCATCTTCATCCGCTGATAAACCAGCTCTTATTTACGTAACATTGGGTTTGCTGCCTTTTCCTCTTCTCCCAAAGAAGTACCTTAAAATTCTGCGGTTTCACTCTCTTCTTCATGCCACTTCTCAGGACAAACTGGCTTTCCCATTCCACCCTACTAATGTTTGTCTAGAGGACTTCTCCCATCTCCAAGCCGGAAAGGTGGGCAACCCTACAATGTCACTCCCACTGCTTAATGTCAATAATTTGCCTGCTAACAACTGGCAAAAGTACAGAGCAGACAGAGGTACTCACAACATAAATGATAATGTACATATTAGGAGGTAAAACTGGGGTGCAAATGTAAGCCTTTAAGCAGTTTATCTCATTGCTTACTTTTGATTTAAATTAACAGTGTTTGGGGTTTTTTTCTTGTTTCTCTCCCCAACCCCCCCGCCTACAGCTAGCTCTGAAATCATAAGGGACAAAATATAAGCTCAACCATTTTTACAGTTAATTAGGAGTCAGACAGTTAGCTAGTTTTATAACAGATATGAATCTATGTAAAATCCTTCCATTCAGTCTTTATACACCTCTGCCACCCAGCTGTGAAACGCTGTTGCAGTGAGTCCTTGGGTTATATACATCTTGAATGTACGTAAATGATTCTCAATTACGCTTCTCTTTATTTTATGTATGACTTTGAAAAATACCAGTTCATCTCTTCTTGGTAATTCAACCCTATTTAGAATTTTGGGCAATATTTACTCAATTTTCCTAAAGACTTGGAAAAGCTATACAAATAGGAGTAAAATGTGCCCTTGCACCTTCTCAAGTCACTGTTCCATGTGATGGAGCCCTGCTTTTCTGGGGATGCCTGAGCACCTGCCTGCGATGGGGAGCAGGGAAGGAATTCATTGTTTTGCTTTGCTTGTGCACACAGCTTTTGTTCTGCCTATTAAACTGCCTTTATCCCAACCCATGAGTTTTCTCACTTTTGCTCTTCTGGTTCTCTCCCCCATCCCACCAGGAGGAGTGAGCCAGCAGCTGCGTGGTGCTTAGTTGCCAGCCGGGGTTAAACCACTACACAATGCTTTCTGACTCTTCCTTTATTCTGCCACCTATGTTTTTCACCCCATTTTTAAGGACTGGCTAAATTAAAAGAATTGTCATCACTTGTGGCAGACTCTACAAATGCAGAGCCTGAAATTAAAAAGCACCAGAAAGGTTCTGTTCATTAAGGCAATGGTTCATTCTTCAAACTTAGGAGTGGAATGCACTAAGTACCCCAATCTATATCCTTCATTGCAAGATCACCTAAAGATCACCTGTCACTATCCGAGACATGAACTAATACCGCTTTCCAGCAAAATTGTTTGTCCTTTGTTTATCCACACTTGTATTTCCTAGGCAAAAGAGTGGAGCAACTGTTTGGAGCATGGTACCACTTACAGTCACATTCTGTGTATCTCCTGCTACTATAAAATCCTTATCTGCCTCAGAAACACTCTTATACAACTACTTTCTGTGTTTGAAAGTCAGAGTGCGCTTTGCAGTATCCATCAGCATTTGCTTCAGTTTTTAACAGGTAGCCGCCCTTGACAGATTCCTTCTATAAAACTGAAACATTTTTGAAGTGAAAATTGCTCAAGTCTTTCTGCTCTGATTTTTCCCTACTTAGAACAGTGTAAGGCTTGTTTGCAGACCTTCCGTGGAGAGATGCTGGTAAGCAAGACCTGGCAAGGGGTGTAGCATGAACCAAGCATCTACAGCAGGTTTTTTTGAATGAGACTAGGAGTAATTTGTGCTGGGAAACAGGCACTGAAGCACAGTCACGAAAGACATAGATGCAGGCGAATCCTACAGTTGCCAGGAGTGAATACGAACAGCTACAGAGAACAGCATCACACTGCTGAAAAGTTAAAAAAACCCCATTTTTCCGTAATTCACAAGGTGATTCTGACATTCAGTACATGACATGAGTTCCGGGGAAGGACTTTGTTCTCTCCGTGTCTGCTGCAGTGCCACTCATGGTTTCATCATTATCACAGGCACAAGTCAAGCATTAGGGAACATTTCAAATGTATCATCCCTTAAAACTGAAGGCTCTGCTCACATGCAATATGGAAAGGGACAGTTCTCCTGCTGTTCCCTTTGTTGCCTTCATCTTTTTCTAACAATACAGACTCTTGGTACTAAAGCCATGCTTTCACTGATATGGCTAGCACAAGAGTCCAGAAATGCTTCCTATTAGCTCTGCAATTACAAGTTGCAAACCTGCACTGGCTCAGGAATTTTATCTAGACAAAACCCCTCTCTCCTTCTGGCCCTAGACTCCGGTAATAGGTCATTAAGATGCTGCATTTCAGAGTGGCACCTCTGTATACAAAATTTGTAGGCTGTTCAAATTTATTAAGGGGATGAAAGGTATATGTACATGATTGTTACGTGCTGGACACCAGGCCAAGCCTACCATGCAACTCATAATACATGTACTTATCCTGCTGGACAGCCTGCACTTGCTGTAAATTGTGGGGTTTACGCAGTATTTGCCCAGACATACAGATGTTCCATGAGATATATGCATGTTCCTTGTAACTAACAGCTATCATCAGTTTTAAGAATCTGCCAAACATCTGGACTCAAACACACTAAGAAGGTCAAAAAGCTCTCGCAAAACTCATGACATTCTCACTGCTGGAAGCCATCACGACATAGCAGTTGTACACAGGCAGCATTTTGTTTAGAGGTACGTAAAAGGCTTTACACAGTGCAAGAAGTCTTGTCTCTGATTCCACGCTTATGCTCTATCTTGAACAGTAAGTTTCCATGCCTTTGTGCTAACCCTTCCTTCATGCTACAGATCACATATTACTCGCTGTACGCACACACCATCTGCTCCTTTTGGATGTCTGAGAAGGGGCTTAGTGCAACGCCGCATGCCTAGCTATGCTGGGTGGCTCATACCTGCAGAATATAGACTCAACTCCTTATGAACAATTCCTGACAACAAAGAGATTCCTGAAAGCCATACCTTTCAATGTCTGCCTTGAGAAGAAACTTACATGATCTCAAGAAAAATGTCACAGACATGCCAAGGAGAACCATTTGATTATACATTTCAAGTTGGATAAATCCTCTACTATACTCATTTTCTTTCTTTGGATGATGTGTCACAGCAAAACAAAAGCCTTGTAATTCACTTGGCCAATTGTGCATCCTGCTTAGGGGGTTAAAGGATTTATTTCCAATTCCTATTCAGATCAGCTGGCGCTGTCTAACACATACTCTATTACTGACTGTTTTCCACAATGCTCTTATCCAGTTTGTTGAAGGACATTAAGATACCAAATCAACACTAAACTGATTCAGTGTTGATTCAGCAAGGCAGTTCAGTAAAAGAGGCAGTAAAATGCTCTTTGTAAAACAGCGTACACAAGCAGAAAAGATTTGTCAAAATCGGACAAATTTATATACTCTGGATGTACATCCAGAGAATCTGCTTCCCTTTTAAATAAACTGAGATGTTTACAAGAAACAAAAACAAACCACAGATGTAAGCATGCACACACACAAGCATACTCCTTTTCTTAAACGCTACAGGTTTCACATTCAATTTACAGCATTCTCTGTTCAGGTAGAGAGCAACATCTTTAATTGCAGAGCAGGTAGCAACAAGTATTTCTGTAAAACTGCTCAAGAAGTAAAATGTCATCTTCCTCTAGAGCACTGCTTTCAAAATCAGGGGAATACATGGGAGAGCTAAGCAGAGTAGAGAGCTGAGAAGAAATTACTTGGCCATTTTAATTACTGTTGCTATTCAGCACTATTGCAGTAAAAATTGGGAGTCAAAATCATGGACAGGACCACACGCTGGTACACAGTCCTCAGAAAAAGGTCTGTGAGAGTAGTTAAAGAGAAAAATTATTAGAGTGGTAGGTCAAATTTTTATTATAAATCTCTATGCTTAGCTACATCCCATGGCTTTAACCATTTCCTGCCTAGGTTTTCCAGATGTCCCAAAGCATTACACCCCTATAGAACACACACATTCAAGCCTAGTTTCAATTCCTGTTTTCAGCTGTATCCTTAGCAAATGCTTACATTTGATACAAAACATTCTCAAGCACAACAGAGCCCAGATTTCCCGCCTCGAGATGTCCTGACCCCCACAGACGATCACTTCTACTTCCTGTACGCTGACAGCGTGCTATTAACCTCAGAGAGCCAACCAACATAATTTCGCAGCAGCAGTAACACTCCCAGCCTACTACATAAGCCTAAAACTCTATTTTCTTAATCAACTCTGGAAATAATATTTTTCTCATGAAAGGTAAAGTTTTTCTTCACAAAATGAACATTAAAGCAAATAAACACCAAAAGAATTATGAGAACTAACACTAGCAAGCCATGGAGGGAATTTACAGCTTTTGGAAGACAACGCTTTTTATAATCAGATGTCGAACCTTATTAGGAAAAACAAAATCTGTACTGTGTTCCTTCTACCTTCACTTGTCTAGCCTTTCCTATGGTATTAGTGGGATAAGTTGAAACAATTTTTCGTCTGGGTATTTTACTCTGACTTTATCCCATTCAGGAAGTAAAATTCTGCATGCTTCCCAGTATCAAGATAGGCTTGGGGGCATTTAAAAAAAGAAAAAAAGCTGACTGCACCTGGGGCACAATGCTTGCATTATTATTCCAATTGTCACGTTTAAGTGAGCCTAGATATATAAAACAACATTTTAAAGGGGAAATCCTTCTCTTTAATTTCCTTTATCATTGTTTCTCTGTATGACTCAATAAATAAAGTTGATACTACCAGCCTATGAAAATACTGTTTATCTTTGTAAAGTCATATATAGGCAATATACAGTTGTTCATGAAATGGAAGCATCTTGGAGGACAGTGTGCTTTTTCACACTATTTGGGCACAGACATGAGGCACCTAAAAGGCAACTGTGCCAGTAATGGGAAAAGTTACACAAAGTGACACTGTTGCTAAGTATTAGCTGACATTTCACTATGCCACTTTGCTTCATACCTATCAGAGGCGAAAAAACTGAACCCACAGCAAATGCTTTGGAGCTTTCTGTTTTTCTTCTAAGTGTTTAGGCTTGGCCCTGGTGACAAGGACATTACAGCTGAAGTATTCTCTTTTTTTTTTTCCCCACCTAGCACTCAATGTCTGTAATAGAGCCTGTAATATGGGCATTGCATACAACTCAACAATCTCTTCAGCAGAGAAAAGGGCCAGGGTCCCCAGTGAGTACATAAAAAACATGGCTGTAAATGATTTTATCCCTGGATAGTGATTACAATTCAGCTGGTGATGGCCCATGACCATCAATCTCTGCTGAAGAAGTGCCCCAAACATAGTCATCTGTGAATGCAAGAAAGAATATGTCTATGACCAGTATTTCACATCATATAGAACAATCTTTTTTAAGAAGGAAAGAGGGTTGTAGGGGTTGCAAGAGGAGAGAAAAACTATGTCTCATTATTTGAATAGAGTCAGTTTGAAAAAGGTCAGTTGAGCTGGAATGTAAGTAATCCTGACCTGAAGTTAGTCTGTATTTTTCCAAATGAATCTACCAGTCCAGGGTCAAAACCTTTAAATTCACTTCACATCCTCGCAACTGAAAACTGAATTAAAAAACAAATTCTTAATATTCATCTACAACAGGAAAGCTTATGACAACAGAGTAAGAGTATAGATTATAAAGCAATCGCCTCATGTATTCTTCTTCCCCACTTCTCTTTTTCATTCCCATAGTGAACAGCACATGATCTAACCACAAACTGTATTTCCCGTAGAATCTATCTGCTGTACACGTTCAGTGAATCACATCAAAATCCTTTATACACCCTATTAGTTTTCTCATTGATTGCATCTAAATCTGGCATGAACACTAAGTATCAATAGTCATCAAAATATGATTTTGACTATGGAAAGGAATAGCTACAGTCTAACCCTGTTCAGTGATATTTAACCCAAAGATCCTTAAGAGAGTGTGCTTGTGAAAGAATTCCCATAACAGGAATAAGATTCATTGCCAGAACCAGTGCAATGAACAGGACTGATACCTCTTGAGACTTAAAAGAGCACAGAATGAAATAGAACTGTTCTCATTCATAATGGTACCAGCTATTTAAAAAATAAAAAATAAAAAAAAAAAAAAAAAGGTGGCAAACAGTGTCTCCAGCTGTTTCCCTCAGATTCTACTATTTGGGTAATTTGCAAACTTACCTTTTGTGATCCAGATGCTGAGCCCTTAAATGAAGTGCGTTTGAAGGAGCCACTCATCCTTCGTAAGGAACCCGTGAACTTTCCTCCTCTTCCTTTCTTAATCCCCTGGCCCTTACCCTCCATAAGGGACCTAGTACCCCAGCACCAAAGAAAACTCTGATTTTAGTCATGTAGTCCAGCCAGGTTTTTTCCCGAAGCCAACAATCATTAATTATAGCTTAAATAAAAAGAGACACAGGCGCATAAAACAAAATCAAAGCCAAATAAGGAGACCCCTGTTCTGATATGCACCCTGTCACAAGTGTTACCAGCCAGTTAGACAAGTAGAAAACCAAGGCAATGCACTGACACAAACTGCTGTCCCCCTCCTCTTCTCTGCTGACTCTATAATCAGGCTTAATGCGCACAGCTTCTGCAAGCTATGGTTTTTAATGGACAGAGATTTAATAAATGGTGATTGAAGGTAAATCTACTTTAGAAGCAGCAGCCCAAAAGGTTTTTATTCGTGCAAAGCACAGGGCACTCAGATAGAAATTATTTGGTATCAGTAGAAAGGCACACAAAAAGAGCAGATGGTCCTCAGCAGACTACGGGTTAGAGGCCTGGTGGAATTCTACAGGATAACTGCTGATGGCAACTGTGCCTACAGCAGGTCTCGGGATGAGAGCGCCAAGGTTTTAAAAGCAAACAACCCATCAGATCACAAGGCAGACTCCAATTAATTAGGGAATATGGGTTCTGACAAATAAGGTGTAGTGTCTGTTATTTTCATGAATTCTTATTAATACCTCAATTAATCAATTTTGTACTATTCTGCCTAAATAAGCAGAGTAAAAGCAAAAGCAGGCAGTTAGGAGAGAATAAACAAGAAATGAGGAAAAGACAAGGTGCTTTAAAAGAACAACGAAATTATTATTGACTAGGAAATATCTAGTTGGCTGCAGAAGACTTGCCTTCTCAGACATAAGCCAGGAACCTGTTAGAGAGCCTGGTTTAGAAAAGAAGATGGATGAGAGCACAGGGAAACTAGAGATACGTTTCAGAAATACAGATAGGGACTGCTGATTTGCAACTGTGAGGTAAGTCAGGCACCAATAATTTACAGGATTCCGTCATGCTTTTTATTTCTTATTTACTCCTTTTTAGGTTCACCCCTTTGTCCCTCAATAAAGATGGAGCAGGTGCCTGCTTGCAGCTGGTTAGAGGACGCACAGAAAATTATGTCAAAAACCAAAACCAAAACAAAAGTGTAAGAGGCTGATAGACAGTGGTGCGCTAATTTTGCTGTTCTGGTCAGCACAGCCATAATGAAGAAAACGAAAATTCCCAGGCGGGCAAGGATAAGTAGCTGAGAACATAGGACACACTTAAAGTTGTGTTGGAAAATGGGAGAGTACAAGTTCCATGCTCCACAGGAGAATCACTTCTATTGTGTTAGTGCAAAGAGTCTGTGGCATCAGGTTAATGCAATGTAGAGAGGAGGGCATCGACACTAAAGGGTCACAAAAGAGGTCCTCCTTTCTAACCATTCATTAAACTAAGGCAAAACCAAGGAAAGCAAAATTAGCATTTTTGACAAGACTTTTGACAGCAGCTGTTGTACAATGTTGTTTTAAGAAATGGCTTGGCTTCAGTGAACAAGGCTGAGCTGCAAGATGGCAAATGGAATATAAAAATCTGGCAAGGAGAGTAAACTAATAGAGCATGGACAGAATATTCTTAAAGGGAGTTGTGATCAGACACGATACTTTACAAAGTAGTGCCTCATAAATTCTAGGTACACCTGCTCTCCAAAAGGGTTTCTCCACTATATTCAGTCAGTTAGCAGCAAAACATTGCAATTATTGCAATGTCTTTGGTCTTTGGTACTGTATCATCGAGTTAGTTGCCAGAAAATAAAAAATCTGGGTCAAAAACTACCCTGTTGTAAGATTAAAATGCTGGGATTTTTGAAACAAAACAAATTACCTCTATTTATACCACAGCTTGATTTGCCCAATCCTGCCTTTTTCATCTATAAAAGTCATCACTACATTCTGGGACATACTCTCAAATGGTGGTAGCTATTACAGCAGTCACTTCCATCAACACTGACAGATTTAATGAGCTGAGAATATGTCCTCCTGATCTAACATCTTATTTGGTAATTATGAACAAAGCTGAAAGACATTCAGATAATAGCATATGCTGAACATTGTTTGGGTTTTTTTTATTATAGTTTAAACAAATCCAACAGGAATGCTGGCAAGGAACAACAACAAAAAATATTTAAGGCTCCTTTGCACAGTTCCTCTCCCTCAGCCACAACATACGCCTGAATGCAATGAATGAGAGCGCACTGCATCCTAGCCACTATTTGTGACATCACCTCACAGAGGCATCATGTTATGACAGCGCAACTCCCTGAAGTGATGTTGGCCTGCATTGCTCCTAAGGGATGACCAGTAGTATTTTGGTAAAGGACAAAAATGGGGACATGCTTTTCAGAAAGCAGAAATTCAGAATACAAATCTGTTCTCCAAGACACAATGTAGAATGTGAATAAGGAATGCATTAACTCGGTCCTTTTGTATCTGTGATTTTAAGACTTTTGTCTGAGCTCCCTGTAACTGTTTTTGGTATATCTTAAGGACCACAATGGATTGTCACAAGTCATCAGTACCCAGGAGATGTTTGCATCCAAGAGCCAGATGAAAGCCTTCTGGCAATCAATGCAACAGAAGCTGCTGAATACTAACCCCAGTTAAAAAAATCTGGCAAGTCATCCCTGCTGACATTCTTGTCCCCACCGTGTTTATATAACACTCCATGGGCTGTTTCCACTATACTAGGGGAACAGAAACATACACCATGCTGGCACTTTCAACAGCTCTGTGATTTAGAACCACAAGTTTAACTGATTTTCCAAAAAAGCTTGTGGTTTTAAGAGTGCAGTCTCACATTAGGAAACCTTTTAAACAAACATTGTTATTGAAGGTTCCTGTCCCACTTTGGAGGTTTCTGCTTCATCAGTTGAGCTGATTCAATGGTTTGCATGGTCTCAATGAGATCTGCGTAACCATCTGGTTTAAATCAGCTCTGGGGGAGGAAAGGGTAATGATCTCTTGCAATAGGATGCGGTTGACAACGAAGGAGTATCTGGCACAGTACAGAAGTGAAAGACCCTTAAACTGGTTCTGAAACTGAACGATCTATGACATGAAAGGACACATCTGTCCATCATCTTCCGTGTTTTGCAATAAAATCAAATTGGTCAAACTTAGATTATGAAAAACCCAAGATCGTACATCCCCATAAAAGAGCAAGTGGAGTGCAGGCACGCTCCATTTGCAAGATTACGTTCGGGGCCCTTGACAGCCCACTCCCTGGGAAGAGTAGGGTGCATCCATTTCAAAGTACACAAAACTAAAATATGTAAGACATAAATACCTGTGAATCCTATAGATACCACGCCATGGAAATTTAACATCTGCAGTCATGGGAAGACCCATGGCTCAAAGGCCCTATCGCAATGTGTTTCTTAAAAAAGCGAATAGTTTGGTTAAAGACAGCTGTAGTTGTTTCAGCCTGTAGAAATCTAAAATGAAATTGCTCTTGCTGTTCATGGTCAGAGCTATTCTATGACATCACATCAGAAATGTCTGATGTCAGTCTAAAATAAAAAGAAGTGATAGATTTAAAGCTTCGATCTATAGTCCACCATGTTAGCTGAAATGTTTCCGCTCACTTCAGTGGTCAAACCAAATATGGAAAGCAGTAGTGTGTGTAATCCGATGAACTTTATTTACACGGACAGACGGCGGTAAGATAGGCTTATACCTGTATAAAGAAATAAATGTAAAAGGCATGTAGAATTGGGCCTTCCTTCACTTTGCATTTAATATGAGCATTAAACTAAATGTGCATTTCTTTCACAAGTGGTGGATTAAAAAACAAAAATTAAAAGCACTTTAATTTTTTTTTAATGGGATATCTTAGAAGAATATTTTCTGTTAAAAAAAGTACGTTAGTGTTCTTTGACATATCTGGTACAATAAGAAAATGTAAATAGTCATGTATTTAACTAAAAAAAACCACCCTACATTCCATTAAGGGTACTGATTAATTAGGATAAGAATGGGAGCTGCTGGTATTGTACTTGGCGCTGCATAAATACTTTTCCAAAAAGGCTTATTCCGAGATAGTCATAATTAGTTATGTTGTGTTTACTACCAAAACATCTAGACAAATGTCCCCACAAGCAAATCCATCTTCCACTCCAACAGGAATTTTCCTGCATACAGACACGAGCAGACACCAGGATTGCCTGAAATCACTATGGTGGCGGGAACTATCATCACTTTGAAGTCTTTCAACCCTTCAGAAACCCACCTGTTACTCTGTTACTGGCAGGATAAACCTGCTACTCTCCCAAACTGAAAACAAATGGAAATGTCAAAATTACTTTTCAAGATGATTTAATCCTGTTAATCCATTTATGTACTCTCTACAAGTTGGCTAGCTTCAGAGAGCCAGTTCAGTTATTTAACATATTTTTAACTTTCAAAAAGCCAGCCTCGTCCAAACTGTTCTTCTCTCATTGTAGTACATGAAAAAGCTGCAGGAAATCAAACTAAGATCTCACAGTTGTGCACAATAGCCTCCAAAGCAGATGGCAGAGTGCCTATCTGAAATGAGCTGGAGCAGAATTAAACAGGATAACATTCTATAGTCAAGGTAAAGGAAAGGAGCAACAAGTTTCCTGACTATTGATGAAGTGCTTTGCTTCCCAAATCAGACAATTTCGCAGCAGTAGATTCACTTTTGAAAGAACAATGTGAAACCAAAAACTGTAAGTACAATTGCTCCTCATTCTAGAGTGTGGCATACTTCAAACTAAAAAAAAAAAAAAAAAAAAAAAAAGTTTAACATTTGAAGAACTATTACTGTTTTCTTATACTGGCTTCTCAGTGGTCTAATAACAACATTGCATGTGCTTTTTCTCATTTGCTCAGACTGAACATTTTCCAGCTTTCTCCACCCCCCACACGTACACATTCAGACGCACTGGTCATGAATCATGCACATCACAGCAGCAGTACATTGCTTTTGTGTCACGAACAGAAAGCTATGAAACAACTGCTAGGTCTCATTATTAGCCAAAAAATCCAAAACGCTCCACTACAACACCGTAGTCCATTATAAAGTCTATTGGTTTTAGAAAAAAATCACTATTTTCTTCCCCTAAGATTTTTATAGTTTTCTTCCCTCTCTTTATCCAGAATTAAAGAATTAGGTTTTAAATTTTTCCTTCTTGTTCTTTTGAGTTCTCCATTTGTGCTACAAGTACGTTCAAATCTGTAACACTTAAATAGAAAGGGATGAAGAAAGGAAGGAAGGGAGAATCTAATGACAACAAATACAGCATTTATCAACATAAATGCAGAACAAGCAGTGGTAACGCTCCACAGTGGGGTACAATAACTTATTACCAAACTAGACAGAAAGGTATTGAGGTTCCAAAGATGAGACGGACACTGGGGGAATCAAAAATTACACGAACATCGAGTAACTTATTTTATCACAAGCTCTATTACAGTTAGTGCCATTCAGCTTCCAATCACTTTTTCTTTCTTTTCTTTTTAAACAAAACTATCTTTGGACAGTTGATGACATTAAATGCAGATTAAAGAGCTGTTTTTACACATTATATTCAGGGCTATAATTTCTGGCCTTAGTATTAACATGAATGAGACCTAAATGATGAGCAAGTTTACAGAGTTATGAGCAGGAACAGAAATCAAACCAGCTAAACAAAAAAATCCAAAGCTCTACGTCCCTAAAGAGAAGGAGGAAAATACACAAGTTTTACATTTTGAAGGTCTGAAGAAGTGTGAACACTTCATGAAATCATGATGATACATACTTGGCAGTATGATAACTTTCCAGGCAAAGTGCATTTCTTACTTGCCAAAAAAAAAAAAGCTTTCTAATTTTGCAATACAGAGCTTGACATCTTTCTTAGGTCGGAATAGCTGCAACTCAAATAATGAAGAGCATTTTGAGAATTTTACACCATTTTTACAGAACTCTATTTAAAACTTCCTGTGCACAACAAAACTGATAGTGGGAGCACCTTGTCTTCAATTCCCTTTGACTGTTCACACTTCAGTTATACACTGCAGTATACTATTATTTTGAAGTACGTAATGGTCTTAGCCATTACGTACTTCAGTGGTTCTTGATTCTTTAGTTTGTGTCCCTGAAACGTAGGCAGAATATTGTTCAGTGCTGGTTACCTACCATGAGAATGAGCACACTGTAGGTTGCTGGGGACTGCTGGCAGCTGGGTGAAGAAAGTTGACTTCTTCTGTAAACTACATATCCTCAAAGCAATGCTGTAGTAACCTAGGCAAAAGTGTATTTGGATTAAAAAGGGAACAGTTTACACAACAAAACTCAGATAGCATGTAACTTGCAGGTGACATCTACAGAAAAGAAGTTCCATTTAGTCAATTCCACACTTAAACACAGAGGAAGACTGTAGGCCACTTTGTGGTACTTTTACTTCAGCGTTGTCTCCTTATCCATCCCCAAGAGTCTTTTTTAAGTAGTAACTGTCTGTCCCCTCTCTCCTTCGCTTGCAAGAAAAAAGGCAGTTTTAAAGTGAAATTAAGCAGACTACGAGACACGCAGACAGAAGAGAAAAGGTAAATAAATAACCTTTGCTTGTGCCAGTAGGCTTGTAAACTGGTGCCTGTGTTACCACCCTTAGATATTGGAAATAGTCTGTACTGATCACATAAACAACAAAACGCATGCCAGTAATCTTATTTCCATAACCTGCCTAGGGAGTAGAACCTGCAAAAATTCACCAAGTCTCTTTGTCACCTCGCCCTCAGGGATAGACTCAGCTTCCCTATATTTGTAGAATCATAGAAATAATTAAGTTGAAATGACTTTTGAAGCTCACCTAGTCTGACCTCCTGTTCAAAGGAGAGCCAACATAAAAGTTGGATCAAGTGGTTCAGGGCTTTGTCCAGCTGAATGCTGAAAACCTCCAAGGACAGTGTTTCCAGCCCTCTGGACAACCTGCTCCAGTACTCAACCATTCCCCACTGTGAGGAATTTTTCCCTTATGTCCCTTTGGAATTTCCATTGCTGCAACTCACAGCCATTGTTTCTTCCTTCTGCACCTCCGAGAAGAATTTGGCTGCATCTTCTCTGTAGCACTCCTTTACTTAGTAGAAGACTGCAACTAAATTCCTCCTTAGCCTTCCCCTCTTCAGGCTGAACCAACCCAGCTCTTCTAGCCTATCTTTACATCAGGCACGTCCATAACTTAATCATCCTGATGGCCCATCACAGAGACATTTTTCAATCTCTCTTCTGTACTAAGGGGCTCCCAAAATGAAGACAGTACTCCAGATGCAATCTCATGAGTGCCCAACAGAGGGAATAAACATTTCCCTCTTCCTAATACGGCAAAATACACAGCCTTCATCGCTATGAGGGCACACTGCTGGCTCATCTTCATTTTGCTGTTCACCAGGATTCCAGGTCCTACTAATGCGTGGGCTTTGCATTTGCCTTAGTAAAATGTTACTAAGTTTGTGTTGGTTGATTCCTCCAGATTGTTGGAGGAGGAACACCCCTCCCCCTTAGTATTGCTGCAAATTTCCTACTGGTGCACTCTATCCCATTTTCCAGGATGCTAAAGGTGTTACACTGTTATCAGCCCCTTCTGTATCACAACATTATACCTACAAAGATATACTCAAACTGAAAATTAAAAATAAAAATAACAAAAACAAATACAGTGTTCATCTCAGCAGTTTAGAATTAACTGTGCTGAACTGAAGCACAGCTGGACAACTTGGAGTCTGAATTTGTGCTGGGAGGCTTGTCTGAAATCCTGCTATCTTAATACCCCATCCTTACAGACATCAAAAGAACAGTTTTACAACAGGCAGAAGTTCATTTAACTGCAGGCGGAGCCAGCTGAAGCATTCTTGCACAGACAGGGCTAGCTGTCAGCTGTTCAACACTTTTCCATGTGGCTACAATACCACTAGTACTAAGAGTGGAGCAGCCTGTGGCTGGATGGTCTTAATTTGTTCATAGCATAACACCACGAGTTTTTCTCTTGCAGCCCTGTGGCTCCTTTCCCCTAAGTAGCCTCCAAAGTATATTAAAGGCTGCTCATACAAGCAGAGACCTAGTTTTCAGAGGGTTTGGAAGCACACTGGGACACATAGCAATCTAAAGTACAATCAGCTTCCATCTAAGTGAGTAGGTGTGTTACATTAGAATTGGAAATGAAGAATAACTTACGCCACAGAAAATGGTGTCAGGAAAGTATTTTTGCAAGCACAATTGTCCAGCACTGCATATTTGACATTCAGGTACTTTCAAACAATACCACAAGAAGCTTTAGTTACTATTAGCAGTGACTTCCTATCTGATTAATAAAACTAAATGAGTTACTTGGTTTCTTTCCGTGGTTTGAAACTACATGGGATGTAAGAAATATGATGGCCGATGACAGCACAAACTATTATGTGCATTCATCTGTTCCTGCCCGATATACAGTGTATTGTATTGCCTAGAACTTAGTAGCAATTTCTATAGCACTTTCTGTCTTAAGAGTCAAGTCAACATGAAAAAGGTAAACTTCAATACCCTTGGGAAGCGAGGAAGCATTCCCACCTCTAACAAATAACGAAGCAGCTGAGGCACAGGAAAGCTGAATTACTTGTTTATATCTGTGTGATGTAAAAAATATGAAGGACCTCCAGGCATGACATATCACCTTTTTTTTTTGGTTGGGTTTTTGCTTTTTTCCCCCCACATGCATCACTGATGGTACTGTTGATTACCAGGGGAAAACCAGTCACATCTCCAGCTTGACTAGACTGCCCATTTCCTTATCCATTAAATACACATGTACTGGTAGTAGTGGATATGCACCACATGTCAGGAGGGCATTAGATAATGCCTTCCATGAAAAGGATAATAGACCCGTACTTTGCACATCAATGTAATTTTCTGCTTGGGCTCTCTTTTTTTCCCTCCTATAAATGTTACCCAGATAACTAATAACAGAAATCTAACTCATCATTGTACAGATAAGGAACACTATACTTGGTTTAAGGTTCAAATATTGGTAAGAAACTCACCGATTTTGATTGCTCAAGCTCAGACAGTTCCTGACCTAATTCTGAAAAATGCTGAACAAGCATCAGCTCCTGTAAGAGCAAACGGGACCACCTATTTCTTCAATTCAGATTCTCGTTGCCTCAAATGACTTACCGTAAACTGAAGCAGATAAAGGCCCTTAACAGCATGTAAGACTATCTAAATTAATCTCAGTGGACATCTGTGCAGATCTAGACCAGGGTTAATGGGTATTTTCAAAAATTCAGTCCCCGATGGCGTATTGTATGCCACATCCCCATGTACAGTAATTTACTTCACATGCAAATTGCCTACTAATATAATTATAGAGCTTATGACATCTTACTGCTGTTATCAGAGAGGCAGAGCTGAAAACAGGACAGCGGATCCCTTCACACGTCCAATTTCCCACCAAGCTGAAAGAGCTGAGGGCACATTTAAAATCAGCTGGGGAGCACTCTGACCAATCTCTTCCTTTTCTCATCCGAGGACTCTGCAAATGGCTAGGTCTTCTGAGCTAAAGAACAGGAAGGAAAACCGATTTGTTGAGTTCTGTTTCTTTAAAACACAGGGAGGTAAAACTTGAATTCTAAAAATGGGACTATGAAGATAATAAAAAAATAACATATGCATATTAAACTTCGTAACTGCTTTAGGGACACTAAAGCAGAACAAGCAAAGCTCTTTAAAAATAAAGCAGTGGTTCAGTTTGAGTACTGAATTTGGACGCTAAGTTCCTACAGATATTTCAGGCTTTCACTTTGCACAAATCTCTTTTACCTGTGCAAAGCCTAAAACACTGGCTGTGATGTTCCACTCTTGGTTTTGTTGTATAGAATGGCAATGTTTCATTACTCTAGGCTTTTATGAAAACAAACTAATTGCTTCAGCTCCACTAATGAGCCAAAGATTGAATGTACTATAGAGTTTTCGAATTGTTTTGTGGGCAAAAGGAGGGGAAAAGATAACTTAAAATTCTTTCTCCAGCTGTATTCATTGCTTCAACTTTCATATGAATAGCTACAGAACAGTACCAAGACAGTGGAAAGAACCTCACTCTCCACAATGCTTGGTTCTACTGGCTTGTGCAACTT
Organism: Charadrius vociferus; assembly: GCF_000708025.1. Taxonomy (NCBI): domain Eukaryota; kingdom Metazoa; phylum Chordata; class Aves; order Charadriiformes; family Charadriidae; genus Charadrius; species Charadrius vociferus. The sequence goes on from NW_009648526.1 coordinate 5,025,287, forward strand.
AGCTACTGAACTGGTACCAAGGTTCCAAATAATTTGCATAAGGAATAGAGATATTTTGCCCTGAACTGCTGTCTTCAGAATGTTCTGTGTGACCTCAGATAGTCAGTTCAGATCAGGAAACTGGACTAATAAATCCCTCTCTCAGAAAGACAGCTGTGGTTTAAGAACAATTTTGTCTTTTTGTCCCTCTCCTTCTGCAAACTTCCTGAAGATAGCAGTATTTATTTCAAAGTTTATTAAAACACAGCTATTTTGAAATATTTCAGTTTTGATAAACCAATACTTTTTGACTGAAATCTGTTTCAATCACCAATTTTCCAATCAGCTACATAAATAAAGCATTTCCATAGTGAAATAAGAAATGGAGATAGATCCTCATTTGAATAAAGTTGTGTAAGTTACAGGGTAGATATTGGAAATTTGAGGTTAGGGGGTTTAACACAAGTATTAGCAGAACTAAACCAAGGCCCAGTTAGTTTTTCGTGAACCTAAGAATGCAGGAGCACTGGTGGTACTCATTAACCACCTTCCATTAAAAAAAACCCCACAAAACAAACAAGATTTATAATGCAATATTTTGTTATTACTACGCAGAAGAAAATAGAAAGTAGAATCTGGGTTTCCATAAAAGCAACATTTTCAGTAAAACTATTGAGGTTTAGTTTTGTGAAGAATACAGGAATGTTTCCAAAAAAGGTCTCAAAAAATACAGAAGCTACTTCTGCAGAGAAAAGACTTGTACTTACGAACAATATTTCTCTAGCCAATGGCATAACTAGTGGGTTAAAAACTCATCTAGGTGAACAACAAATGGATAGCTCCTGGGCTATCGTTCACTTTAAGAATCACAACAATCTGCTATTTATTTTATTTGTCTTCAAAGCCCACTTCAACACAATATTCAATTGTCCATAACAGATACTGATGGAAACAGATTATAAATGTCATCAGATCTTTAACAGCAACCTACTGTGCAAAATTATACAGCATGAATTACAATTGGAAATGACTGAATTGCTATAACAGGAGTAAAAACCTCCTCCCTCTCCTACGTATAGAATCTAACTCTGGAATTGATGAATTCAGGACCTGTATCTGCCCAGTTACTTTCAAAGACGCACAGGTAACCTGTCATCCTTGGACCAGATGAATTTCTAGTCCCTTTGCCTCTAGTGGTATCCACAGAATTAAAGAGAAGCTTGGAAGAGAATTATAAAAACCTAAATTTAGTCTAGCAGTTCAGAGAATACAGGCCATGCAGAGCTGGAGATCCTCAGTAATTGGTGTGGAACAACGTAAGTGTGCCAGCAGCTCCATCATACTATTCTATGTTACTCTGGATACAAAGCTGAGTCTTTAAAAACATTCTAGGATTTCATATCTACTTTAAGGATAATGACAACAAATTAATTACAATGATGTTCATTCAGTCTCGGCACAATTATAAGTAACTTTCCGTTT
>NW_009648526.1:5026794-5041605 GCF_000708025.1 Charadrius vociferus
AGAAAGGATTACAGTGCACTTTATGTGATTATTTTAACAGACCAGCTTTGCTGCAACCTTCTCCATTTTTTGTGCATCATCAACCCTGAGCAAGGACTTCTCACTGGACTCAGACCTGTCTATGTGACAAACCACTTCCTTGCAGTTAATTAAAATACCTGTTAGCCTAGACTGACAAATTATAAAAAGTACTAACAGGGTATTCACGCCTGAACGACCATTATGATCAGTTTCCCTGAATAATTAGCTCAAGCTTTTTCTTAATTTTTCCTATATTTTCAACTATTTTCCAAGCACTGTTTATACTCAAGCAATTAGATGTGGTAAATAGAATGCCTTTAAATATTTCCTGTTAAATACAGTTTGAAATGTTTTTCTCCTATGCCTAAAACATGGCTGAAACTGTCTATACATTAATACAGTTACTTTTGCTCTGTAATAAAAATGGAATGCTAGTCCTGTTACAACAACAAACTGGAGCTAGAGAGTAGCAGCAAGAGTCCATTGCGCTGGACGGACTGGAAAGATGCTGGGGGCCATGTGGGTGTGAGCAGGGTGATCCTAGATCCAAAATGTAAAAAAGATTGATTTCAGAAGTAGAACCGCTGCCACTGATGGTGGCCCCCCACTGAAAATGAGATTCATGCCAGATGACTTTAATGTACACTGTATAAACATAGATAGCTATCAGCTTCAGCCTCACAATCTTAAAAGCCAAGGAGGTTTTGACATAGATTTCAATGAGGATAGGATCTCATGACAGTAACAAGAGTTTTCTTTTTCATTTCAGCTTAGAAAAAAATTGTCATCATTTCAGTATTCAGTACACCATTTTTTTTTTCAATGCAATACTGTGGTCTCAAACAAAGCTAGTTAAATAAATCCAGATTATGTCCATATCTACCAGCAACTAAAATAAAGGCTGAAAGAAAGAATGTCTCTTATTTAGCTAACAACAGATGACTTGAAAGGATAGTGAAGAAAAAAAGAGAGCGGAAGAATTAAATCATAAATAAAATTAGCAATTTAAATACAAGTAAGCACTGAACCCTTGAACCTTTACCACTAGACACTAGCCCACAAAATGCCACTGATCTGAGAATTGAGAGAATGAGTCTGTAACTCTAGAAGGAAGTAGCTTATTCCTGCTTCCCACTACAGCATAACATCTACAACTGGTAACAAAATCCCACTCCCTACTTGGGTAAACCAGGAAGGACTGAGCCGCAGGTGCACTGGAACTCTGCTCATATTCCACATACTAAATAAAGAAACAAGGCTTCCTACTGCGCTCCATCATTCCTGAGACAGAGAATGCAACTACTTCTTGTTTGGAGATAACTGAATTGCTATCAGCTCTAAAAAGGGGGAAGGACAGACTTCCATTAGAGCCTTTGTTAATGTACCAGTTCTCTTATTCGTAGCATTGAGCGCCATTATGCAATTCCAAATACACAGTTACTAGTGCCACATCCATTTGGTATCTTCAATGGTAAATACTTCTCACCTCCATCATTTGGAAATTTGGTTCTCACTCGCAAATAACCTTTGGGCTTTTTTTAGTATCACCAGCTCCATCTGGTGGATATTCTGCAGCATACATTTTCTTGAAGGGAAAGAATAGAATTTTCTAATACTGTTTTGGTTGTCCTCCCCTTAGAAATATAAGCATTAAAATGTCCAATACTTAATTCCTTTTACATTATATTAGCATGTGGGAAAGGTCACACACACTGAAATGTCCATCTTTATTTGCAATTAATTGTCCAGAAGACATTTAAAAACCTCTCTGTAAGAAAAGGAATTTAATTGGCTAGTGACTTTTCCTAAACCATAACATATTGGTATTGTACATAATCATGCTAGCTCTGATTGAGAAAGCTGCTTTTCAAACGAGAAAAATAAATAAAATTCATGAAATAAATTTGGACCAGTCAGTAGTAATAGCAACTGTAACCTAGAGAAGACCTAGAAACGTGCATATGCAATACATTTTGAAGCAAGAAGAACCAGACAATATGAAGTATGAGTTAGCTGCAAAATAAAAGTAAACATAAGGTGTAGAGCAGGTTTAGAAGTAAAGTAAGGAACTGAGAATCAGATAATATATTCCTGGCCCTGGCCCTGATTTTCTATGGGACCATCTTTCATACTTTGGTTTCTCTATCTGAACAAAAGAAGCAATTATATAAATCTATGCAAAGACTCCTAAATCCCTGATATTTGTAAAATCATTTTGAGCCCCTGGACAGATGCAAGTACGATTATTGTCTGCAAAGTGCTTCAGCCAACAATCCCTACATTTTCACAAGAACATTCTCAACTGTATTGACAAGCCCACAGTTCTTCATAGTAACAAGTTCAAAAATTTTGCAAGATTAATGCCAAACATTAATGAAACTTATCAAAAGGGAAGAAAGAGAAACCTCGGCTGACCTTCCAAGGGTGTTCACTTAAAAGGGTCAGCTACAGAAACCAAACATCTCATTTCAGAGTTCACACATCACCAGAAGAAAAACAAAGGAGGAGAAATACAAATACAATAGCACTGATCCTTCTTCTCTGCATTATACCTCTATCACTTAAAGGTCTCTATGTCAGTTAAATTTACCTATCACAGATGATGCGGTCAGGAAACACAGCTCTGTAATCTAGCACACATCAGCCAGCAATAAATCAGCATCTCCTAAAAGGTCTGGTCTGGCAGAGCTTAGCACCTCTTCAGTCTATTGCTGGTCCTTATTTATTCCCATTGCTTAACACACTGAGTCCTGTGACATTGCAGTGAGATTTAGCATTATGCTGGATTTTTTCTGACTGTAGTGTTTTACTTTATGTTGATAGATATTTGTTAAGAAAACAAATGCACAAAGCAGTGAAACCTAATTAAATTGAGGAAGACTTTAAGAAGCCAATTAGGAGAAAAATTCATTGCTCTCATCTGCCTACCAAGCACTAGATAAAAATGCAACTGTGCTTTTTGCTGACAATCTATACAGAAGAAAAGGGAAAACCTGTAATGTTTGTATCGACTTGCTGGGGACTGCCAACAGGAGTTGCTGTAATGCTCATGCTAAAGAAAGACCACCACACAGTCTCACTCACAGACTGTCAGGAGCACCTCATCCCTTTTATCTGCTGATTATAACATTAGCTCCAGTTCACACTCAATGGCAAGACGTGCCAAGTTAATCACTAGAAACAAAAAGCTTCTGGGCAGCTACAGATCAGTGCTTTAACAGCAACATCTAGACCTAACAGCCACCAGCCTGCCATGCCCTCTTACGGTGACAGGCAAATGAAGGTTAGCTGTGACAGACCCACTACCCAGATCTCTGTCCAGAAGCAATTGCACAGAGAATTCCCACCTTTACCAGTTCCTTCAGTCACAGCTTCTCCGCTTCTGCTAGGAACATTTATCACAGTAATACATTCCAGCTGACCAACTCACATCACACCAATCTCCAGAGATATGACAGATGACGGTAGATTTTCTTGGCTACTTCCTAAATTTCAACAAGTGACATTGATAAGAGGATATGTAACGGAGCGAGGACTTCTCTTTTTTCCTCTTTCATAGTCGATCTCTTAACATTTTGTCAGTTGGGATCACACGAGTTAGCCATCGCTCTCTCCTTACTATTAGGTCTCAGAGACACCAACAAAGAAAAAACCTGCTCCAAAACACACATGCTAAAGTCAAATGAGCAAAGCAAGACAATCGAAAACTACAATCCCACCTGACCTTGCACTAATAGGATCACATCAAGCTTAATCTATGTCATAGATTAAGCCCACTGAAGTAAACTAATCTTTCTGCAGTCAGCTAAGACTGTATGTTTACTCACTAAGCTGGGAAAAACTCGGGAGCCTAAAATGTGTATCTGCTGGAAGCAACCACCTAGACTGCAGCTACGTGAACGTTTAGCGCGCTTTCTGCTGCACCACTGGCCTTAAGGTGGCTTCAGAAAGGAAAAGCTTTTTAAACAGGTTTTTAAACTATATTGTGTGACTGATGAAAAAAAAAAAAAGTATATTCAAGTCAGCAGAGCACTGTTATAGTAAAAGGCTCTTACAGACTCTACTAATTCACATTTGGGCAGTCAACTTTTTGTCTGAGTAAAGCAGTGCAGACAGCTTCCAGAAGAGAGAAATTGTGTGTATCAGCAGACTCTGCTTACCTGCAAATGTACTAGCCCACTTCTGTCCTGCCATCAGTCCCTTTGCACAGCGATAACCAGAGGCCCACACTACAAAATGGGTGTTTGTTCCCTGCTGAGTACCATCAAACTACTACTTACCCAATCAGTAAGAGTGATGGCTTTTGTCCATCTGTATCTGGGGAATAAGGTACATCTGGGAGTATTTTGTTCCTCATAGGAAGTTCCTTTCTAGTGCATACATCACACTGCTTCTCTAGAAAATGTATTTACCAGTCTGCACATCTTTAGGAGCTGTCTATTTTGCCATAAGAGCCCGGGCTACTCACAATCCTCTTGCACACTTCTTTCTCTCCTTCACTCTATTAAGTAAAATGTATTCCAGGATCTCTGTTTTTAATTTTCATCCAAATATCAACGTCTGACTGAAAGAGGGGGTCTAGGGGAATTAACACAGAAACAAAACATGTTTCAGCAGTGTTTCCTCACATGGCTTTTGTTTTCAACTCATGTGAACAATCACAGCTCAATGTCTCCAGTTAACATGGCTAACAGTTGCACATGTGAAAACACAAGAACCAAGATGCTGAGCTGACATCAAAGATACTGTTTTACTGAAGGCATAGTATAAGTGGCACCAAAACCAAGCTGTGCAAACCTCTGGCTAGTCACCACAGCAGAAGCACAAAAACAGCAAGGTCCCTGGATGGGAGAGTAACTGCCTGTCTCTGTTTTATTTCATATATATCATACTACTGCTGTCTAACTCACCAAGCTGGTCTATTTGACACTTGTTTTTTAAGGAGCTCCTGGCTCAAGAGATAGAAGTGCAAAGTTTAAAATTAACATATCCACTTAGTGTTTGCAAACATACATATACATATATGCAGTCAATATATTCCTGCTTATTAGTCTACTTAAAGCAGCTCTCCTCACATGTCCTCAAGAAATTTCCTCTTCATGTGCTATAGGACAACAGAAGTGCAATGAAATTAAGTCTTCAATAAATATTTTATGAGTAGATAGCGTCTTGACAGCAAACTCATAAATAATGAAGTCCAAGACTACTTTGACAGAAGATGAAGAAAACTCTTGACTACCACAAGAAATTTTAATTCACCAAGAAATGCTGTTTTATGCTGTGCTTTTTTTTTTTCCCTTAGCAATTACTACAGCTTTCTGGGCACAATCCTACATACCCTACAGGTGTTGAATTCTCCACATAAAATTTACCATAGTTCAGAAACAAAAGCAGTGCATATTTTACGACTTAGGGGAGAGTTAAGCATAGACTGGCTTTATGCCAGCCCTCAGCAGTAGGCTGAATTCCACCTTTAATGAAGTCAATATGAATCAGGCTTTTCCAGGATCTGCAGTATTGGGCCTACTGCTAAATTAGAAAACTGTTGTTATACTTTCACTGGAGCCAAGTAATTCTCAGCATACACACATTTTAATCAGAATTTTGACATTTGCTTTAGTAGGGAATAAGCAGATACAATAGGAATCAACAAAAAGGACAAAATAACACAATTATCATGTCATTGTAGACCTGTGATGTAAATCTAGTCGAATTATTCCATTTAGCTCTTTGCATGTGCAGGTATTAATCAACTCTTTGTTCTGTGTTTGTACAGTATCTAGCACAACAGGGTCCATGCCTTAGCTTTCTGGGATCATACAAAAAATAATTAAATCAGCACCACTACATGCTTAAGGTTTCTGTTTTTAATCAAGTCCACTGGGAAAGTAAGCATACACTACCTTCTCACTATCCACCACTCTAACAAGATTCTGCTAAAAATATTAGTATGAAAGGAGAAAACACATTCAAGGCGGTAGTATTTTTGCATCCATTAACAGGATTATTATTCCCTAATAAAATTCAGGAAACTGAACATCAAAGACCTATTTTATCAGTACACATCTAGCTCTAACTTTTAATTAAAAAAATATTCCAAAATGAACAAGGAAGAAACATGGTGATATGGCAACTTGAACCGTTAGTATTTTTAGATGAAAACGTGGCCTCAACTTGATGCAAAAGGTTTTAAATTAGTTGTAGTTAAAAGTCTGACAACTGGCTTGAAATGTGAACAAGACTGAAAGCCACCGTTTGTAGCTTTGAACACATCCATATGCCATTACTTCTGATTACTATATCCCGGATTGACTCAATTTGCAAACACCTACCCTGACGATGTGTGACTCTTGCTTCCTTAGCTTAACCCACATTTTATCTGAGATGTCCTTGCAAGATGGATTTTTGGAAGAACTGTTTGCCCACAACTTACCTTTGAACTTTTAATTTCCAAACTTGTGCTGTCTGAGGAAAGCACAAAGGCACATGTTGGTATCATTCAAATTGGTATTACTAGCAGAAAACTGTGTATCAAGCAAGATTTCTCCAGCAAAATTAACAAGAAGCTTCAAGTAGAAAGGCGCTTTGAAGACTTTCCCATTGACACCTCTTAAATTGGTAGCTAGGGCTGCGAAGAGAACATCTGTTTATACTTATGACGCACATGGTTGCATAAATACCCAGCAAAAGAATGAGTCCTCACAAACTAAACCAGATATAACCATGATACGTCGTTCACTCAGTGGCCAGTCCAGCCCAAACCACAATACTGAGGTTTTACTGCTGCCATTGAGCTCTTCAGTTTGGCTGATAAATAAGGAGTTGCTACATCTGTATTCACTAGTACTTCCTGGCTGCTATGCACTGACTCAGTCCTGAAAAACTCCCAAGCTCTCATCTCAGCAACAATGAGGTGTAGGCAGTTTCTCATCTGAGCTACTCAAGGCCCAGCTGGTGACTAAGCCCACCGCCAAGCTCCATTTCAGCAGCCACATAATCAATACAGACACAAGGAAAGCTACTGTATTGATCTAATTTGATTTTCTGTTATACGTTCATCTCAAAATAAGTGTGACCATGTTAGATTCCAGTGTGGTTGGTAAAGGGAACTGAACTGCAAATGTTCAGAAATCTATCCTTTTGTTTCAGGTCAAGGAGGACTGAAGAGATAATCACGACAGTGCAACAAAAATAACACCAATTAGAGAAAATTAGTTAATTTCAAATCTTTGCTTTGCATCTTGCTTACGCCATCAGTCATTTTTCATTTATCATCTACTTCTTTTACTGTTCTATGTATCAGCAATGTTTTCTTCTACAAGTGTAGTGAGTACTAAAGAAACCTGAACTTTGATAAAGCATTTAACAACTACGTATCAAAAGATATGTATGTACCTCTGCACTTTTTCCTCAAGCATGTTTCAGATGGCTAAAAACTTATTTCCCTTACTCATTTTGAAGATATGACAAAGAATCCCTCTCTTCTTTTAAACAAAAGAAAGATAGAGAACGTCTTTGCTTAGATAACATATTCCAGGTATATAAAAAAGTTATTGTATTAAAAGAATAGCTCAGATTTAAACTACTTAGGACGAATTAAAGTTCAAGCATCAGAAGACATACCGGAAGAGATAACCAGCACTTGGGAGAAAAACCGAGGCAGCTCTCATCTCACTAAAAGTAGAATAGGTCTTTTTTCAGCATCCTGCTTTGCGAAAGACCTTTGACCCAAGCAAATGGCCACTCAAACAATGGTAGAAAAGATGACCATGTTTCATTTCTCAGAAAAGCACCCAATCTGTTCATTTATCTTACTGTTTTCCTTAAAATAGAAAAATGAGAAGCACCTACCTTGTCAGACTTGAAAGCACCATATCCTTGGGATGTATGTTAGCTGGATATAGTAAGATAATGTTTAGTTTAAAATTAAAGCATTCCCCATAGCCTTTAGCATGCAGAGGTTCTTTTAGCTCTGCTATAGCATGTGCAAATGTCTTCTCAGGGTATTAGAAAAGACTAATTCCTAATTCCCTTGACTAAGCCTGCTTGCTGCTATGGACTACTACAGACTTTATTCCCATTAGAGACACGCTGGTTGCCCAAGGTGACAGTGCTGTGTCACAGGTAATCGTGAAAGTGATATGGTAAACGGTTTCCAAAAATTTAGCTTTGAGGAAAAAGATCAAATTATTAAGTCTGTAGCCTTTTAAGCCTAAAAACCAAACAGATAGTTGTGTTTTACTTTTCCAGTATTAGCTGATAGGCAATAAAGTCACATACCCTTTCCATCCACAAGCCAAACTGCCACTCAAAGAATCAGTAAGAGCAGATTGGAGCAGGCTGATACTACTCCCCAGATGGCAGCAATTATAGGAAAAGGAGAAGGTTAAGCCATGTCAGAAAAAGGAGTGTTTGTGTTCATTTTTCAATTGGATGTAGGATAATTAATCTTTTCTAATTGTGTAACTTAGAACCAGTCTGATTACCAAACAATACAACAAATCCTAGGAGGAGTTAACATCTGTAACTGCCATCCACACAGGAACAAGAACAACAGTATTGATAGGACACACGTTGTTTGATGTTCCTTGCTACTTTGAAAAGAAACAAATACCTAGCAACCTAGCTGTGATCATAACAAAACTCTCATGAAACAGCTGAAAATGTCATTACTCAGTAAGGCACTCTCCAAGGCATATGTGAGCACAGACATGGAATTTAACAAGATTTGTGCACCACAACTCGATTGTATTTCTGTAGAGGCATTTTTTTTAATGTAAATTTTTGCAAAAATCTAAATGAGGCATTTTTGGTTTAGGTTGACTTCTACCATCCTGGATTATGGTGTTTAAACAAACTATATTGTGGCATTTAGCTTTAGGTAACTGAATAATCTGTGATCACCTGAACTACTGGTGACAAGACCGTTGTAGCAAAAGTTCTCAAAATCTATCAGGTGTTACTCTGTCAGTAGCCATGGAGTTCTTGTGTGAAATACACAGAATAACACTGACATGATGTAACTGACATGACTCTGTGATCTGCTATTTTTGAAACAATGCTTTAGTTTCCATAACAGGGAAACCATCTAAAAATAATCTACTTTGTAATTATCAGCCTCGAATAAAGGACCTTCAGAGTCTCATTTTCTGCACAGCAGTACAGCATTATACAGATTTGTACACTGTTCTAAATGTAATTGGTCCCAGTTGTTTTGTGTGTCCTAAAGCAACTGGAAAAGTCATAATTAATGCAACCACAAACAAACTTTTAATTATTCTTTACATTTTATGCATTCCGGAGATGGATGCTCCCAGCTGGTTTCTCACAGTCTCACTGACACAAACCGAGTCCTTCTGTTTTAGGCATGTTTCTTTTTTTTTTTTACTGCTTTCCTATTTGTCCAGCCAAGCTTCCTCACGGCATTCACAGCATCAGGCTCCAGCAGATGGAGTTAGCAAGCCACTTGTTACAAGGGAAAGCTAGGTAGCCATATTCAGTCATTAGACTACACCCCTATTAACAGTACTAGCTGAGAAGAACTTCTCTTGAGCAAATCAAATATTTTTCTGCAATTTGTTCTGCCCGAAGCAAAACGATGGGCAGTTTCTTCTGTATTTTCCTACTTTAAATCATTGATCTCGTATCACTACTTTGCTTATCCCTTCTTCACAGAAGCATGGAAGATAAAGGCAGACATGCAGAAGGCAAGGTGACTCTGTACTTCAGACATTTTTCCTTTTCGTGGTCACAATTTACCAGGGATATGGATTCCCTACTTAAGCAATTACCGGTCCCAGATGTTACTAAACTGCAAAAACATGGATCTAAGTTTACCTAAAAGGAAGCTGAAGTGACACATTTCAATTTAGACCAATCTGGCAGCAACTCAAGAAGTAAAAGAAATAGGTCAGAACACATCTTGCTGGCACCCCAGAACAAGACTCAAGAAGGACAGGAAGATTATGGGAGAGAGGATTAATAAACTGAATTTGCAAGGGATCCTGATCTTTCTATTGCAGAATGAGACAAAACTTCCAACATTAAAGGGGAAGTAATATCTTCTCTGAAAGTTCTTGTTCCTTGGCTGCATCCTCAGCTACAGTAATCATTTCCTCAGGATGATGGCTAACAGGGTAATATGTGCCCAAGCAATGGAAATATTTAATCTGCTCATCCACAGAACCTTTATTAAAGATAATAACCTGAGAAAAATTCCTGGTGGAACACTGGCCTTTAAAGTAAGTCTGAAAATGGGAGCTACCAGCATTCAAAGATATTATTTCCCTCTACTTCAGTAGGGTTGAGACTTCGTAATAGGTTCAATCAGACAACACGATCTAAAAAGATGTTCCATCTCCCTATACAGAACTGAGTATAGCCCTGCTCTTCATCCTGTTTAATCTTACTCCCCTCTTTGATCTATTGGGCCATACACCTAGACAGCAACTGCCAAAGTGCAATTATGCCAACAAAGGCTGGAAGGTCCAGAGCACAAATACATGGCCACCAGACTGCACATTACTTGCTTCAATAACAGTTACAGCTACATATAGAAAACAGCAGATTGTGACATGTAAGTTTATTTTTTCACAGAACCAGTCAGTGAAAGAGACTCCTGGAGATACTTTTTCAAATTAATTTTCAGGTAATTTAATATTCTGAGAATTTTATTCTGAATACAATCAAAATTCTATCAGCTGGTGAAGGAAATGCTGCACTAACTTAAATAAGAGTAATGTAATCATGATCAATTGACACAGACTGTGGATACTGATCTATTTGAACTGTATGCTGTTAGGCTGTCAGCAATGTAAGAGTAATTGATGTAGCAAAATCTAGACAATAATAAATGAAGAAAGCAGATAAATATTATTAAGAACGAGCTACTGTTACAACAAAACTACATTTTACAGGACCAAAACAAGAATTCTGGCTAAGAACCCATTGCCCCTCTAAGGGACTCTGAGACAAAGAAAACTGCTGAAGCCAGAATAATATCATTAGGAGTATCTTGTTCGAAAACTAGACTTACAGCTGGTAATAGGAGACTCTTAAAACGATTAATATTATTACATTACCTTCTGGAAAATACATAAGGAGTTTTATAGCTACCATAAAAGAAGATTGCTTCACTGCAACTGTAAGCAGTATCAAACCCAGGTATTAAATAATGCTGAAGCAGAACTAACTTAAAAAATTCAAGATTTTGACTGAGACTTTGCTTTTAACTAGCTCAATTAAAAAAAAAAAAAAGAGAGAGAGAGAGAGAGATGAATGTTCATTTTTGGTTTTGGTTAGTGTTCACAGATTCACAAATTCAGAGAACACCCAGTCACTGCTCAGGATGCTGGACAAAAAGGTAATTAAATAGGTTAAGATCCCCAGGCCCTCAGACTTCTCCGAGAGCAGTTGCCAATTCCCAGTCAGGCATTCAGAATGTTCCAGTTCCCACCGTGGCCCATCAATCTCCCCCCCACTATTCTTCCTCCTTACCAGAAGGAAAGCAGGTGTTTCACCGCATTTGGATGCGGACTGAGAAGGAATCGGGCAATTCCTAAGCCAAAGGCATCTCTGTAAGCAAACCTTACTGGCACAACCACATGATCTTACTTCTGAAACCCAGGTTTACCTTTTAGGCAGCTGGCCCACATAACAGCTCTACTGCTCAGTGCTTTTGTTCTTAAGCTTGCACAGGGAGAAGAATTTTTAAGTCATTGTCTTCCTCATCTGCAGGGACAGTTTGGCTTCTATCTGCTGTAAACAGACCCTTCTGCAGTCTCCACAGGTTCTTGGTGTTCCAAGCAGAAAGCAGTCGGAGCACACAGTGTTCGTAACACCTCCACTGTGGCCCATGTTACAGCACAGTCTGGCAGATACACTGGCACAGAGCCATCATCTTTTCTAAAAGGGTCCAAGGAACAATCAAACAAAGGAAAATACATGCTTTCCTTCTGGAAAGGGTCTTCCCAAGAGAGGGCTTCCACTTGCCTTTCCTTTTATGCTGTCAACATGGTACAGAGGGACCACATATCAAAGGAAAGCTGATCTCGCAGGCATTTTCAACTATGTGACATCTTTGCTGGAAATGGGGTGGCATGAGGATTCTGAGATGTCTTGAAGGGTTTGGGGCGGCTTGGACAACGACTGAGGCATTTTTCATAAGCTCTGAGAGTAATTTCATAACACTGAATTTTAACAGTGCCAGCATGGCCCCTACTGCAGCAAGGCAGCTAGGTCATCTAAAATGTCTGACACAAGAAACAGGGACACAGCCAATGCACTGTTAGCTCATTTTCCTCCCTAGAAGATCCCTCCCAGTCACCTTGTGTGGCACTGTGGCATGGCAGCTTTCCCGCCCATCCTGAGCACAGTTCAGTGATACAGGTAAGTCATATATGGGATGTATGATGCAATGCTTGTCCTCATTCCCGCTAGGAGACAGCTCGTGACTGAGCTCAACAATAGTACTATAAAGCAGAGAGACAAAAATAGCTCTGCCTCCTACACATTAAATAGCTTTCAAACCTCTGCAGCGCATCTGTTTTGACATCTCCAGAGGTCTTAATCTATGTTAGGAACAATTAAAGTTAAGAGGAAACATTCTCATCCATACCTTAGCATATTTACCCAAGGAAAAGGGTCCTGAGAAGCCTGAAGTCAGGTAGAGCACAATATGATGGCAGCTTCTGAGGACCCCAATGACAGTCCATGTGTAAGAAGTCTGCCAGGGACAGGACAAGGCACGATGTTGATGACCTCTGTCAGACATGAGATACTATCTATGTACTGTAAATCTTCATAGCTGCTGAAGCTATCTAGAATCATAAAGGGCAAAAAGAAATTTAAGCCGTGTTCCCCCTTGCTAGGTTGTAGGTCTTGTGCTCTGCTTCTTAGAGCTATGCCACAGTATGGGCTAAAACTGACATTCTAAAAAACATAACTATGAATCAAAAGGCAGGCTGATTCTTAAAAAAAATAACAAAAAAAAAAAACCAAAGAGAAAGAGAAAGAAACAAAATACTGGCAGTTGGATTCCCAAGCTGACACATTTGTTCAACGCTGCTAAACAGAAGCTATTGCAATAAAAAGTTATACTGTGACTATTACTGGAATTACTAAAATTAAAACAAGAGGGGAAAAAAAGCATCCTCATTTGAAGTGGTTAGTCTCATTGTTTTATGATTTCAGCTGCACAACTAGCTAACATGATTCTAGCCATCAGCTGTGGCTTAAATGGCATGTTATGAATGCTGGCAGGCGCACTTACACAGAGGAAACTGACTTCTGCACCTTTTTGTACATAGCTTGTAATCAAGAAATGAAAAGATGACCATGTGCAAAGTCTGGTTCTCCTGATCTCACACTGATGTCACCTCCAAAACCAACATTTTCTTCATTCAAATTCCTTAAGCACGGGCCTACTTTCCATATTTGTATTCAGAACTAAAAAACTGGAATAAACACAGAAATACTGTATAGCAGGTGTTGTGCAGATTAAGATCTTTGTTCCTACTGGGATAGGTGGGGTTTTGTACTTTAATTGTGCTGTTAAGAAGGCTACATGAGTCACCGTCTCTCCTCTTTCCTGCCTTTCTAACAGCCTTGTATTATACCAAAAGGCACGTGTGTGAGGGGACCATGGGTGTACTAAAAAGAAACTTGAAGAGTACCCACAGAGATACCAATGAAGCTGGTGACGTTTCTAATCTTAGTGTAGAATGGCAATACATAAGAAGTTGCATTGCTAGTAACAACAATAAGAATTAAAATAAATAATATTAACAAATCCCAGAGAATCCAAATTAGGAACTAAACAAAAGTACCCCAGCTAATCTCTTCTGAGTGCTGGCACTCCAACAGTTATTTGATAGCCAAGGCAGAATAAATAATAAGCCAAAATTATTTTTTTTAATTAATCTCTTGGGAGGGGGAAGCAGGAAGGGAATGTAAGTTGTCTTTCTGGAATGTTGTCAGATGAGAATTAAAATTCCAGTCTTCACTGAGGCCTCTGCTGGAATGTGCACAACACTGGGTACATTCCCCTCATGCACATACACACTTTGTGCTTTATTTTTCCACAGTATGCTGCTAAAGGCTCGCAGCTGCATTCTTACTTGGTTTCTCGGTAATCTTGTACATAAACACAGTGACACCCAGAGCTGCACTCCTCAGCCCTGATTCCTTGTCTGAAATTGAAGCCGTTTCACCCAGGAGTGAGAAACATCTGAAGGTCCATGCTGGGACTAGGAGGAAACCACCGTATGGGATCATCCTGAGGTTTAGTCTGCCATGTCCACCAAAGGCTTCTCAAACATGCTACCAAAGACAGCTTAGCAAATCTTCAGTGGTCAGCACCAGGACAGTGTGAGGCCTGACAGAGCTCTAATTTCACTTTCAAATGTTTTGAATATGGCTTATGCTCTAAAATACCACTGTTCATATTCATCATCTATCCTGTTGATTACAGCTGTTACCCAGAGCAATAGAATATTCTTTCCAGGGATAGGAGAGGAGGAGGAGAGGGGAGATGCAGTTTTTCTTCCCATGGTAGTTTCCCAGAAAATGTAGTCTGAACACCACAGACAAGGAAGGCCTGTAGAGAGGACAAACACATCTCTTCACAACAGGACTGTTCCACAGTTCATAATAGAATGATATAAATGCTTTTCCTAATATCAAATAAACAAACTATACAGGCCACTTATTGTGGGCAACTACTCAATAAATCACAAAATAACACTGTGCAATAATAAAGTCAGATGCCAATCACTGACTCTTTTTACCATT
>NW_009648526.1:5041632-5047491 GCF_000708025.1 Charadrius vociferus
GGAGCTGGATTTTTTCAAGTATTTTTTCAACAGATGCCTTACAATACAGACAATACTTTAAAAAAATATCACTGTATACCTTAATCCCATTTGCTTTGCTGAAGATGAGTGAGATTTGCAACTCTTAAAATCCAACTAAATATTATCTGAATTTCTAGGAGCTTAAATAGCTTTGAAGAAATGCATTCATGCATGAAATTCACCCTGTGTTGGGGCCAGAAGAGGATTTTACCAACTCCATTGGGAGTTAAGGTATACTGAGGCCTTGTGATATAACAAGCAGGGAATCTCATCCTGATCACAATCTTTAAGGTTGCACATGCCATGTTATAAATTAGTGTTAAAACTCAGATGCTAGAATGTAACTCCCATATGCAAGAGGAATATTTATAGTAGATCACAGTACAGAGCCAAGCTGTATATAACAAAGAGCAATTCCTCACAGACCCTGTCAAAAATTGTATTCCTGGAAGCCCCACAGCGCCAAAGAAGATTCCCCTTGTAGGGGAACTTTCCAGAGACTACAGGCACTGTCCAGGTAGCAAGGGCTGGCGACACAGAGTCCTGCCCATGTGCCTTATCACTAATTGGAATGAGTCGTTAGTCACTAACTGCAGTTTCTGTTGGATTCACTGCGAGCAATTAGGCCAACAGTTGAGTTAAAATTTAAACTCATAGATACAAAACATTGCTTTTCTAAGAGTAGTTCAAGTACACTTAAAATTCCACAAGAAAAATCTCTATTTTCCAGGGCAGAAGAGGTTCCTAGTTCTTGCAGCACTGAGCATATTTGAGAAAGCACTGTGCTCCAGATGACTGCCACCAAATAACATCTAAACCAATCAATGAGTCCCATGAGCACAGACATTAACGAAGTCAGTTTTCTACGGATTTGTATCTTACAGCCTCACTGAGCATACAGGAGCTCCTGACACAGGCTCCCTCTCATACAATTATTTGGTCTCTTCCATCCTATTAGTCAACTTAGCCTAGTTTCAGACACCGCTATGCCATTAAAGCTAATCAAAATTAGCCAGGGGAATCCACCGGAGACAGTGCAACAGTAAAGTTGCATTACGTCTCCCTGATTTAGGAATCTAGGCTAAAAATAATCTATCCTCTACACAGCTATTGTTAAATTGCTGTACCATTGGGAAAGGTCAGGAAGAGAAAATTCTTAAAATGCTGAGCATGTCTGCTCTTACTCTCTGAATACAGATATCAAGAGTAAATTCTTTTCTGCAAGCCAAACTCCAGTCAGATGAGGAAAATATAAGATTCCCCAGATTTAATACGGCCTAGTGCCAACAGAACACTGCCTGAGTCACTTCCAGAGAACAGTCCCCAAGCCTACATTCCCAAACACAAACAGGTCTACCCATTTATTTGGAAAGTTAATATTTAACAGTTCTGACCTCAGTTACTGGGGCTGCCTGTGCTTCCTCAACACAGGACAGAGAAAAGCAACTTGCTTCGTTGGAAGACACAGTGGAGGTTCTGTTTGGCTGTGTTTCCATCCAGACCTTACAAAAAAACTCAGGAAAAGGATAAGCTTTAAGTGTCAAAAAGAACAGTCCAAGACATGCCCACTTATAAACCCTGTACTGCTACGAAACTATTTCAGATTTGGGTAAAATCATTTCACTTCTCCATCGTAATTTCCTTGTTAAATGAGGCAATAGTGTATACCACCATTTCCTGAAATGTATTTTTCAAACCTTATTTGTTACTTATAGAGCTTTGAACATGCAAGTGGCCAGAGTGAGCTAAACATTATTATATCTTCAGGAGTAGAAAACTTAACATATTTGACAGGTAATTTGAAGTGCACGTGGGCAGATATTTTGTAGCCCACATACTCAATTTCATCAGTTACTTATTTTTCTTAAGGGTCTCAACAAAACTGCTTACATTTTTCTTAAACAAATCTGATATTTACAAAAGCATTTATTTAATGACTTCATGGGAACCTTAAACTATTAAAGCTCATACTTGGAAAATCCTTCTTGTGACAATTTACAAGCTTCATTTGTCACTTCCTCATTACATGACTACTTGTTCATTACCCACTGAAAACAGCAGAAGCCTTCTTAGTTACTTTAGATCAGACCCTTGCAACAATATAAGACCTCATTTAAAAAAGCCAACATTAGTCCTGATTTACATTAGCAAAATTGAAGGAAGAGTTACAGACTACAATTGGGCCTAAATTAAGAACTGAAATTTTGCCAAACACAAAAAGGAGCTTTAACTACACTCACAGCTATATCTATTATCTTGCAGCTGTATTGTTCACTACATTGTTCAATGCCAGGCACATCTGTTTGGGTTTTTTTTTCAAAACCAACATAATTGATAACCTTACACATTCTGTTACTCTCTCACTAATATTTAAATGAATGCAACATCCACTTTATTTAATTACAGCAACATAGAGAAGCTACAAATGAAACGGCACGCTTCTAGTCAAGGCAAAATTATATGGGTGCAAAACCACTTGTTCACAAAACTGCCCACATCTCAGATATACTAAAACAAAAAAAAAAAATACCCAAACAAAAAAAAAACCCCAAACCCCACACCACAGTATGAAGCCAACCTTTCCAAACTTGTATAACTAGCTTTAAAAAAAAAACCAAACTTATGAGAAAAAAAATATTCTTTACCATATCTCTCTTGTCTATGTAAAAGACCTTAAATTCTGACAGATACTGTTAAAACGTATCCCTTCCTTCTGTGGTATTAAACATGTTTGAAAAGGAGTCCAAGACAGATCTTCAGCTATCTCCACAGTGTGATTAAAAGTGAAAGGACATACAGCCCATTTTACCATCAGCTGTGAAATTCTGAGCTTGTATTGTTTTCTCACAGCTATAATCTTCTCTTTATGTTGTTTTTTCATTAGGTATTTTCAGCCATGACTCTCAAGAACGTCTGCAGTCCCTAAAGCTTCTGGACTGTAAACTTCAAATGCAACACATTATGAAGAGTAAGTATTTGCAGTGAAATGTACACTTAAAGTTTGATCAACACAAATCAACTTATATTTGTACTCCCATCAAATTCAGTGGGACCATTTGATTAAGTAAGGACCACTACGACACGAAAATGTTTGAGTGAATGTATCTTTAGATTGTCTGCTATATGAGGTGCAGAACTTACTTAAATGACATCTAAAGTATTTTTCATAGTATGCAAAATAATACCTGATCTAACAGTCCAAAAGCAAAGAATGCAAAATGAGTCCAAGAGCAAAAAGTGAGAGTGTAAGCTTCTAAAAGGGAGTTTTAAAAGTACCAAAATTTTGCTGTTCTTTGAAGAGTTGCAGATTTATTTACTGTGCTTCCTCTGTTAGTTCACTGAGTGCTTCTATTTAGTGTTTTGGCGCGATGGCAGGATAACATCAAGTCTGTATCTGAGCCATGATCCAGGCAGAGCTGCCCACACTAACAAGCCAGTCTCCACGAGGAGGCTCTGACACCACAAAGAGTCAGCAGTCACGTCTAACAAAGGCCAAGCTTCCTTTTTATCAGCCAAAACATTCTGACTGAGCCAAAAGTACTACAAATCTCCCTTACAGTGTGGCACCAACAGACAGCTAGTGTAAGCACAAAAGAGTATGCTGCAAACAGTAAACAAAAGCCAAGGGAAAACTGAAGATATCATCTTTAGTAGCCTCCAATGGTATGATTTTTAGGGAGGTTATGTCAAAGACAAAGTTACTGTTATTCTGCTGAGTGTGGCTATGCAAAGAGCTGGAGTCTGACAGATGATTCAGGCCTGCAGCACAGGTATTTTTATTGCCACATGAAGCTGACCTAAGAAGTTAAGCTCTTTTTACACTCAGAAATATAATTTTGTATTTCAGCTTTACAAAAGACGGACCATAAACTCCAGACGAAAATTCCCCATGCTTCAAACCAAACTTCAGCAGATAAATCCCCTCTGGCAACATACTGAGATGACCAGTCTTAGTACAGTGTCTGATACCACATAGCAAAATAAAGGTCTGTGGATACATAGCCCTCAATTTATTTGGCCCATCTATGTTCAATTTGACAACTATTCAAAGGAAAGATGACACTCCAGAACACAAATATACAAGCGAGGCTACCCTTGAATGACTTTTGTCTGTTCATTTAAGAACACATAGGGCACTCAAACCTCCCACCGTTTTCAAACAACATTGATCTTTTTATCTAGTCTCAGAACTATGCAACCCTTTTTTGTGTGTATGGTTCTAGAGACCTGTATTTATCAGAAGAAATTCTGTCACGAGATACCATTTGTCTATGATTATTTAACACGTTGTGACAGAAGCCCAAGTTGTAATGCAGCGGGAATTTACTAGCAGACACTTTTGAAGAATAACACGGTGCCACAATCTCAAGAGGTTCGTAAAGTATTTGTAGAGCAAATCACCCCTGCAAAGAGCAAAGGGCAAAAGCATTACTAATGCACACTTGAGACTCCTGTTCCAATGCTGTGATTTAAAGTGCTGAGAGCTTTCTGCACTTAAGAGATTACTTTTGCTCTCTTAACCCCAGACACCCCTGAGGTAAACCCTCTGCCGTGGGCTGATCTGTTATATGTTAAAGGAGCTGGTAGCAAATGGTATGGGGATGAATGCAGCATCTGTCCTGAAAAGCAAGCAAATCCCCTAATACCCAAGAAAGCTATAAAACGAGTATCTCAAAGACACTCCCAACTCCCTCAAACTCAGTGACTCATGCTCATTTGCTGTAACACAGCTTTGCTGCAGAGGCATTAAAGCAACTGGCCTTATTTTCAATGTACGTCACACTTGGGCAGTTGCTATCAGGGAGATATCACTACTGCCATAAGTGGTTGGGTGCAGAGTGCATGCAATTGTGCTCCAGGGCACAGGAGGAGGGAAGCTGTTCTACATAGTGGAAACAACCTGCTACTTTTCAGATGAAGGCTGCTGGAGAGATGCAAAATTGAAAGCATCAGATGTGGACACCCGCTCTCTCTATCCCCTCTACTAATGACAGAGATGGGGCATTGCTTACTAGTCATCCTTTGTTAAAAAAGGCTGACAATATGTAAATAACTTGGGAGAGGGGAAATCATTGCCATACTCCAAAGGACTTGGACTGAAATAAAGAATGTCGGGGTTTTTATGACGAACAGGATTATTTCTCATTGTGTTGAAAAAAAAGCATATGGAAATTAAAGTTCGAAGGTGTTGGCTAACTACTTAAGTAATATTTGTAATACGCATTAACATACTGCAGTATTTTTGAAGGAAGTAAAGGAAAAGAGGAGATACGTGTTCCCTTCCCCCGCAGTGTCTTTTTCTGGCTAGGTTCACACAGGATACTGAAGCAGATGGCTCTAATCCAGTATGCCAATTCCTACTTCTCATGCAGCACAGCCTCTTTTTCTCTTTGATTACAGGGGATATACAAATACATTACACTGTTATACAGCCTTTACAGTGAGACAAAGGCTCTTCACTGCTTTTACAAAGTACGGTTTGTGTATAGTAAATGAGACCCCTCCGTGGAAGGAAAGCGTTCCATTCTTTTCTCCCCAGAACAGAGCGTGGGTGGACTGCAGAGAGAACACACGTCAGCGTTTTTCTTGCATGTTTCCCATTTACCAGAACGAAGGGGAAAATCTTGCCTTTGCAGATAGAGCAGGTGGAGATTTCAGTGCCTATCCCTAAAACCGTGGGAGGAGAAACATGGGGGAAGGAAGACACTGTTCTCCCCTCAGGGGAGAAGGGACAGGGCAGAAACCTTATGTGCCTGCAGGGCAGAACAGTACTGTTTCCTCCCTGCTTCCCTCACCAGCGGGAGCCGCACACGCATTCGCGGTTCCTCGGCAGGGAAA
>NW_009648526.1:5047826-5142043 GCF_000708025.1 Charadrius vociferus
CCCTCCGGCGGCAGGGCCCGCCGCGCTCTCCTCCGGCCGCGGCCGCCCGGGTGGCCTCTGCTGGGCTCCCCCACGGGTCCTCGCGCTTGAGCTGCTTTAACACTGAACGTATTCCAGGCAATCTGCTGAGACCGAGCCTAGTCAACAAGGATATACCGGAAACGGCTCTCAAAAGCACCCGCGTTTCACGTACTCCCTCATTTCCACCAGCGAGACGTGTAAAAAAGAATGTATCTGAAGACCAAGAAGCAAAAGTTTCTGTGGTTTGATCTTTCTATACCAGTACTTCTGCAAAACCTTGCCTAGAGTCGGGCCTGACTGACAGAACACCACTTGCCGCACAGACCCTGCACCAGCAGTGGGAATTTCCGTCTGGCTGGGTGTTGATTTTGTCAGGAGGAAAGCGGCTGAGGAGGAGCGCTTGCCCCTCTCTCATGTCATCCTCATGATAATTTAGAAGGTTGGGATAACCCAAACAAATAAAGACCTTTAAAGCCTTCAGTAAGTGTTCAAGCCTCTTAGTTTCTGCTAAGACCAGAAGGACACTACCCTGTCTCTTCTGCATGCAAAATATATGCTTTAACGAGGTAACACCTTACCAGACAGACGGGCTTCCATCTTACCCACTGCTACCTGCATGACAGCAAGGAGCCACTACACCTTTCATGTACATCTCTGGATTTGCAGTTCAGCACGAGTTTCACCAAAGGGTGACCAAGAGGAGGAATCCATATTCCATGAAAAGGACTGCAGCGTTACACTTAGCCATGCACCTAGCTTACCAGGAACCTACAGTAATTGCCCAGTCCCACCTCTCCCTCACTCTCAACAAGCCATAAAAACTTGGTACACTATATTCAATCTTTAGGGCTTAAGCAGAAATTATTGGCTTTGCCCTCAGCCTAACTGAATTAAGTCAACCTTGAACTTTGCTAGATGACTAGGTTTATAAGTAGCCAGCAACATTCATGTTTCTGTTGAGTCCTCACTGGGTGGCTGCTGGCTGCTTCCCTTCTTCCTACTTATTCTAGCCCCATGGCAGGCAGCCGCCAAAATGAAAACAGCATGAACTCTGCATGCCCACAAGCTGGAAATCTTGCTCTTGCATCAGGAGTGCTTCACTGTCTTATACCTAGCAGGATTATTATTAATTTTTTTGAGAAATTAACTTAATCTCAACAGCAGTAAGTTCTCCTGCCCTCTCACATCAACTACCCTAATTTGTCTGTATTAATTATGCTACCTCTTGCTCCCATTTTCTTGCTGCTAGTATCACCATGTTTCTCACAGGCTGAAATCTGCATCCACATCAACAGCTCTTTTTCTATACCTGCACCTCTTTGGCCACCCAGAGGTATATATCCTCACTTTTTATGGGTTTGGAATTATTTCACGCATTGAAATTTATTATGCAGGAAGAAAAGAAACATTCATGTACACGTTTAAGTCACGCTAGCCTTTGTGATTCATTATATGACCTCACCACGCGCTTACAGTAAGTATACACACAGATAGACAAGTCTACAACTGCTATTATAATTATTGCTATCTCCACAGGCTTTTAAGTGTTTAGCTGACTAGCTATACCGCATGCTGGCACAATCACATGAGATTTACCAATACCGTGACTTTTTTTTTTTTCTCTTTTCTTTTTTTTTTTTTTTTTTTGCCACAGTGGACTAAAAGTCATTGTTCTAGCAGATTCCTCAACTGGATATTGCCCTTCACAACATCTAATATATTGCTATATATGCTATGAGGAAAACATACAAGTATATTCTCCAAGATGCAGCAGGCTGAACACAGCCAAGTTCCATGCCTGTAATAGGGGAGTAACATGGGCAAAAATGCAGCTAAAGAGAAAGATCATATTCTTCAAGATGAACTCCACCAAATGACAGGATAGGAGAGTGAGTGTTCTGATTGGCAAGAAGCATTCAGCGTTTCTGCAAGAATCTTTTTGAACAAAGAGACAATGGTAAAGGTTAATAGGAACAGTGAAAGACAACTTTGAATGGGAGGTCAAAAGAAAAAAAAACCAACAAACCACAAACTAAAAAAGCCAAGGCAGTTAGTTTAGCAAGAAAAAAGACAAGATACATGTGCATATATATATAAAAATAAATAAAATGAGCCAGGTGAGCTGTTTGGAGCCTGTGAAATTGATGAGAAATGGCTGACATTGAACTAAAATCCAGCAAGAGAATGTATTTCCTTATAGTATTAAAGAACGTGCACAATATTCTTTGTTCTCCATGTTTTTGATAGCTATCAATAGCAGTTTGTACTGCAGTAACACCAAATTCAAATGCCTCTCTGCGTAACAAAGATCAGTACTCAATATGGCATAGCATTACGTGGCAGCACGGTTAGAAATGGTGATGTTACCATCCTGTTGTAGATGTAGCTGTGGAGGTAGGGATGAAAAACTCAACATTTACCACAACACTCTTTAGTTTTAGATTTTGCAATTTTGGGAATGCTAAACATCGGATATACAGATATACCTCAGGTCCAGCTGGAAGCCATGGAAGTTTTGTACTTGATTTAGCAGTCTCCAACTGGACACCCAAAATAAAAAGTCCAAAATGAATGGGAAGTTTTAAAATAGCTGAGATTAGTGACCTGTCAAAGGCTACACAGGAGATTTGCCATCTACTGGCTTTACTACCACCTTACTCAGAAAAGCACATATGGCAGCTATAATCTTCAGTAGGACTTTGTTTTAATGGCGCATTTCCTAGATTCAAGTAACATAGTGGACAAGATATGCCTACAAGCAAACAGATGAATGGAAATAGTATTTTAAACTTACATGCTTTTAAAAACATTTCTTAAGGAAATTGTTTTAACCAATCTGAAAATATTATCCATGAGGCACCATAAGGACATGCTGCTGAATGCAAGAGTTTCATAGCTTTTAACGCCTGCAATTTTGGACCAAAGCAGTCTGTTAGTCTTCCAACGTTAAGGTCATTTAAAATGGAAATTGAACATTCAAAACCAAAAGTTGCAGTTTCATTACTGTTCTGACAGTACTGTCATAGCTTTCACCGCACGCCACTGGGTTGGACACTTCTTCCTGAACTACACCAAAGCAGCAAGCAAGTGATACTGCAGATGGGCTGCTGATAGGACCTGCAGTGAGGACATACACAATCAAACCTCCAGCAACTACCACCTGGAATTGCTACACTTACCTCCATGGAAATATCTGGGCAGAACAACTTACAAACAAACCTCTCACTGTATTAACACACTGCCTGGCTAAATAGGTATGGACTAGAAAGAAATCACTGTTTGCAACTCAGGAAGCCACACATCAACATAATTCATACTTGTGCCCCAAAACTTAATCCCGAAGTAAAGTAAAATGTCACTTGGAGCTACTGAAAACCCTTGGAAGACATTTTTGCCACAAATGCT
This sequence comes from Charadrius vociferus, assembly GCF_000708025.1. Lineage (NCBI taxonomy): Eukaryota > Metazoa > Chordata > Aves > Charadriiformes > Charadriidae > Charadrius > Charadrius vociferus. Next base: position 5,051,253 of record NW_009648526.1, read on the forward strand.
AATTCCCAGCTCCCACAGATGAGATAAGTCATTAGGATTTTGCATAGCAGAGGTTATGCCACTAAAATAGAACTGGATTGTTTTACTTGCAACTTTTTGCTTCCAGTCTTGTACCTCAAAAGTCTGACTTAAGTCTTATTAAATACCTCTCCAGCCTTATTTGGGATTTGGGACAAAGTGAATCAAAGTGAAATACAAGATAACATAACGAGTTCAAGCAGTTTAGTTCATAGAAATCCCTGGGGCATCTGTAGCATAAAACATATGTAAGAGATCCAAGGCCTGAAAATGTTTTACTTTTGCACTGCACAGGGACATTGCACAAACTGATGCTACTGAGGGAAAAGAATTCCCTTGACAAGCCCAAACCAGTACATGTCCTGTGATGAAAACACTTCAGAGTTGTGGGCAAACCCTGAATCATAGCCATTAGCTCAAGTTATATATTTTGCCTAGGCATTAGCACAGGTAGATCAGACAGACACAATATGACACCCTTGCTGAATATTTCTTAATCAGTTCATATTACAGTTGCTGACAAGCAAATGCATAATACTGAGATGTGATCCTAATTGGGGTTTCTGCATGTCCTGTGCCATGAAACCCTTGGAGGGGTATGTAGATTAACCAATGTTTGGGGTTTTTTTTTGTAATATGCTGTGTCTTTCCTACAAACTCCATATCCCACAGGGGTTAAACGGTACAGTAACAGAGTTAAAATAGGTGCAGGAAAGAGCACAAGACTTAAAAATAGATGAGGAATCCAGGAGGCAAAGATACAGGAAGAGGTCTCTGAGACAGGCAGCAACAAGCCTGTTGAGGTCTTTGAAAAAAACAAAACTTGAAATCCTTTGCCTCATTTAAGTCAGTGTGGTTTTGCCAGTGTCCTTTTACTGAGGCAGTACTTCATCCAGAGACATCAAACTTGTATTTGATCATCAAGTGAATGAAAAGCCAGTGTAGTGGGAGACAGTGACAGTCACAAACATTTCACTGTTTACATGGAGTGCAGAGTGTGGTGGCCCTTGAAAGACACAGATTGGCTCCAAGTCTGCCCTTGCACAAGCAAGTCTGATAGCTTTTAAATGAAAGTATTAGAACAAGAAATGCTTTTGTTCTGCGGGGATATGAACCTCCCCCCCTTTGTGTTTTTAAGGAAAAGCAAGGCTGGAGGAAGCCTCACTGGGTTTGAAACAACGCAAGTTATTAATTTACAAATCTTTAATCTTAATGCAACACTGCAGCAGTACTGTAGTACGGTATTGTAAGGTAGTACAATGCATGCAAAGAACAACGAGACTAACTACACAGCTGAGTTTGTATACATCTTGCAGTGAAATTCTTCAGGCTCTTTAACCTACAATGTACAAGTGACTGAACTTAAAAAAAAAGCCTAACCATTAGGTACTGTAGAAGAAATTCCTCAAACATATTTGCATGTGTTGACACTTCTGAAAGGAAGGCTGTTGAGCAGTTATGCTGGGAAATAAACATTGCCTAACCTTGAAGAATAACCACAAGAACAGAAAAACAAGTGTTACTGCAGCTGGTGTCTTCCTCCCACAGCATTGGTCTCTGACTACTGAAATAAAAAGATTAAAAGTCACCTGAGGGTCTAGCTGGTATTTAAGTAACTTTCTTATGGCTATATAAAGCTTGCCGTTCAAAAGTCTTGCAACCACTTCCGCCCCATTACCCTCCACCGCTTCAAAAAGTTTGGCTACGTGCAAAGCAAAATATGCTCTCTCTCAAAAAACTTTCTACTAGGTGTATTTACAGGTTTGGTTCTGCAAGCTTAGCCATGATCTTGGCTGGTGGTGTCATTAGGGACAACATAACTTGTCCCCAAGCAAAGGAATAACTTTTTGGACATTTTGGGCCAGGAAGGAGAGGAGGAAATCTATTGAAAGAGGTGGTCATCTTCCTCATGCCCCTGTTTGCATCAAGTACCAGGACATAAACATGCAAGAGGATGAATTACTATGCTCCTGGTGCACAGCCCCGTTCACAAATGAAGCTGCACCCAACCTTGAGGGCTAGTTTACTCTTTCAAGAAGCAGAAGTAGTTTAGCCTACTCTCTATTACAGTTGCTACCTCCACGCTAACTAAAGAGCTTCTTGTGCAAACTATATTTACAGTCACCAAGTGGTAACTGCCCATTTTACACTCTGATATTTAGTCAGTTGGATCAGAAAGTTAGTCTAACCCAATGAGTCTTAAAATACAGGTATGATCTTATCAGAGCCAAGCAGAAATAACTGCATATTCTAATATTTGGGTTCATGAGCCTGACAGACACAAGCATGTGGCCTGAAATGGATGGCAACTGGAAGCAATTTGGAAAACTCTGATGAAGATCATGGAATTCTGAAATGTTTTCTCAAGATAAAACCACCAAGTCTCCTACTAATTAGCATCCTTTACCATTAGGATGTTATGCTGGAGGATACATGGTGTTGGCTTGAAGGGAGTGGAGAGGGCCAGAAATCAACAGAATCTCTCTTTGCCCTGATTCTTTTTCAAAGGTTGGGCTCAGTTTGTCTTTTCACTTTGAATTTTGTGAATAATCTTAAAAGAAACACATTCCTTGGGAAGAGAACACCTAGGTGTGAGACATCCTGAAAGGATCCAATCTGCCATATAGAGATGAATGATCCATGAGCCACATGTGATGATCTGTAGAAACACTGGACTTAACGGCAAATGTGTGACAGTGCCTCAGAACATTTCTGTTTGAAATTCCCAACTGGAAGTAAACAGCAAATGTAACAATAGAGTCTCCCAGGAACTCGCCTCCACCTGAGTATTACACAAGCACTTCAGAGGTTAAGATTTTCTTTCCCTCAAGCCATAGAATGAGATGGTAAGAATGAGATTCACCAGCAGATCTAGCTTTTGGCAATTAAAAAGGAAGTGAAAACACATCATGGGTTGAGAGCTCTTTTTTCATTTGTGGCTCTGTACTGCAGATTGAGGAGTAGACTCGCCTCCCGAATACTACCCACAACTTAAATCCCAAGCACCTTCTGGCCAAGCAAAAGTACATGAACACATCCCCGTCCCTCCCCTCCTTCAAGTTTTCAGGGGCCAGATTCACTAAAACCACCATTGTATTGTAGTGGCTGGAACAGAAGAACCGAGTTTCTATAGTGGGAACTAAAGTTTGTGAAGTGCAACATTCTGTATGCCCCTCTACTTATGCAAAGCCTTATACAACACCAGCAGCCCCAAGCTGACAATTTAGCTTTTACTAGCAGCTAATGATTTCCATTGTGTACAGCTCATGTATACAGAAGATCTAAGTACCATGAGTGCAACTGACTAGCATACTTCCAAAATTCAGCACAAAAAATTGCCTAATGCCAATCCAATGGTGAGTGTGATCCTACATAATGAGACTGGCCCATGGGAGAAAAAGAAATGTGCAAAACCCCTGTGCTGTATGTTCAAATTTCAGCCAAGAGCAAAACTGAAGCAAATGGCAGGAATTATATGCCTGCTATGAGGCATGAAGCCAGAGCTAAAAGAATTGCTTCTATTCAGTGTCTCAGCTTTAGAAACAAGGAGTGGATAAACAATTAGAGAATGGGTTTGGTGTACAATTCCATTGCACTGAGTCAGAAGTGGTGGGGATGTATAGACTAGTACTCTTGGAGAACCGGTGCTTGCATGAGGATGAGCTGCGGCACCATCGCTTCTGATCCATGAGAAACAAAGAAACCTGGCAGAGATTGAAAAGAACTCCCTCCCTATGCCATGGATACTGCTTACTTCCAAAGCATTCAGACAGTCCAGAACGCCTGCTACAGTCCTGCAATGCCAGCCCTAGACTAAACTGCATATTGTAGTAAACACAGCAAAAACATATTACAAAGCCCTTTGATCGGCCTCGGGGGGTGGGAAGCAGATTTCCATACTTTGGTGCCTTGGCAAGCACAATCTTCAGCCAGACCTGACTGCAATTGTGAGTGGCTACTTTATTCACCTATTTCTGTAGACACTGGCCTTCCTCCAGGTACTGCTGGTGCTCTTCAAGCAGACTGTGCTTTCCAGCAATACCCCTCATGTGCCTCCAGCAGCCGTCCTGGGCAAGAGCACACTGCCTTGGCCAAGAATGGGCTTGCTGCCCTGCCTGTCACAGCACTGTCAGCTGAGCACTCTTGTTTTATCAAAATGCTAGGACTTTGGCCAAACTTTTTAGTTGCTTATTAAACAAACCCTCAGCTCCAGGTCTCACACCCCCAACAGCACATGCTGTAGAAGATAACACTCCTTAAAGCTGGAGTTTGCAGCACCTGCGGGTTATGTTTCCATTCTCCACTTTCTAGCTGTGCCCCAATGCAGGTAATGGGAAACGGCTTGTAGGTACCATCCATCTCCTAATGTCAGCAGCCCTTGAACGAACAACTGGTTCGAAGCTGCTTTCTACCAGCGGAAAGCCAGCAATAATGGATACCCACTGCATAATCTAATCCACCTTCCAGTTACTAAGGTCAGCCTACTATTTCTTTCCACTGTGTAAGTGTCCTTAAAACTAGGTACAAATATTCATGCATAATCTGGAGCTTACTTGAGATGCTGCGGCTATAGTCTTGCTGAGCAGCGTTACACAAGAGGATTTCACACAGATTTCACAATTTCCTAAATTAGACTGTGCTGGGAGTTGAAGTAGGAGATGGGGGAAGAAGAATGCAAATACTTGATAGAATTAATTCAGTGTGACACAGAGTCAGAGCCATGCATTTGAATATCTGATTCAATTACAAACTTGAAACTAAGGATTTGAAACCCATTTTGCTTATTTTACACCCCCATTAGATATTTGCCACTAGAGATATTTGCCATACTATCTGCTTGGGGGACAGAAGGAGAAAGAAAGGACAACATATCCTGTGAATACTGCAAAACTCAAGCAATAATCTCCAAAATTCTTCACTTTGCGCGCCCTTTCCTGCTCCGTATCTCTAGCCTTTGCTCTGTTCCATGTACTCTCAGTTCTTTATTCACCTTTTATTCCTTTAACCTCCTTCATCCAGAAGGCCCTTCACTGAAAAATAACTTGGCAAGCTGTACTCATACAGACTACAAGAGCCAAACCTACTCCTGGTGAAGCATGTCATAGATGACAAAAGCACAGCTCTTCATGATCAGGTGGCCTGAAATGCATTGTACGAATCTGCTGTACTAGCCTGACCGCCAGCCACTTTCAGAATGTCTCATCCTCCTTCCTCTTCTCCCTGCATCCGTCGCTTATCAGATACTGATAAAGATGACTTATTTTCACTTGCAGCAAGGACAACAAAATGCATCACAACCTGTAGGCAGGAAGTTACTCAGAGATAACTGTTCTTGGTTATATTATTTCTCTGAAGTCTACAAATCCTAGAAAGAACGTCTTCTGCCTATTAGGCAAATGGCTAGGTGCAAGCATTCCCTGCCTACGGACTGCCTACACACTACACGCACATCTGGGCAGAAATGGAGTCACCAGGTTTTAAGGAGGGGCCACAAGAGGGATGTCTGAGCACAAAACCTGTCCTAAGGTGACAGGCTCCCTTCCCCTCTCCAAAAAGGGGTTAACATTTTTATATGTCTGTACTGAGGTTACAGAGACCCACATGTTCAGCTGCCAGGTAAAGTCAGAGGAGCTTCTCAGCTTCCTCCAGGGTCCTAAAATCTGACAGAATAACCACAGTTTTTAGATTTTAACCTTACCATAAAATACAGACCTACCCTTTCTATGACGTACGGCTGGGAGCTGGCATGGACAGGAAGGGGAGGGGGAAAGAAAAAAAAAAAACACCCCCAAAAACAAATATAGGGGGAAAAAAACCACACCCCCAAAAAACCCCTTCACCTCAACTTCCTGGTTCATGGGAAGTTTGTAGGTATTTTCATATATTATAGAAGAATATTTATTTGCACCTATAACAATAGAAAATTACCCTTTGCTGTTCACATAGAAGACAAAACATACAAATGATTTGAGTATATGGACAGAACAGTGCCTTAGGAAAAAGAGCAGAGGTTTTCTGCTATGCAGCACCACTGCCCTGGCATCTCCAGCAATGCTGTACATAAACTTAAGGTAAAAGAGCAATTTCTGGTAAATTAATTTACGTGTGGCCTCAGGATCACCAATTGTGGCTACATCCTTTTTGGTCTAAGAGAGAAAAGAGTGTCCAAAAAAAATATATCATTCCTTGTAACCCTCTATTAGTCTAGAATAGAAACCATTTCTGAAAATAATTGACAACTTGAGAGTTCAAGTTTGTGGAAAGTGCTAAAACACCTACATCCCAGTGGAAGTCCCAAAATCTTATGTCACTTTTGAAAAGGGAAAGTAAGTACTTAAATTACTTGGATGTTTTTGAAACCTCTACCCTACATGCAAAAAGAAAAAAGCGGTCCAATTATGTAGGCCTTGTCTCCCAGCATTCCTAAAGGGCAAAGAATGCAGGCCCTGCAGAAACAAGCACAAAATAATGCGTAAGACTGCACTTTTTAGCAAGGTGCGTCAAGTACTTGAGTAAAATGTGGATGTAAAGAGGCTGGCAAGTCTTCTAGCTATGCTGGCTCATTTCAACATCACATCCCAAGGCTATTTCACTATAAACGTGTTTTACACAATGACAGTGATGACCCTGGGAGAAATACTCAGAACTACATATAGAGTAAGGAGCACAGTGGTCCTACTCTACCTACTTGCCTCAGTAAGTCATTTGTTTTAATCTGTATTTAGTATCACAGGTACTGTAACACATTCAACTGACTGAAAAAGATCGCACAGGCCCCCAGACCCTAAGGCTCTGCATCAACACACACGTTAATGCAGAAGCAAGAGCTCAATTGGTTGTCATTATTGAATTTTAATTTCTAGCAAACATATTCAAAATCAGCTCAAGACTACACAATAATCCACATGATTTAGTAAAGGGGAGCAGCAAGCTTCTACCTAAAGATGGTAAGTTTTGCCCCTCACCACTCAGTTCTTTATTCATTTCAACATTTTATAATGTTTGTTTCCTAAAATACTTTGGGAGTGCATGTCACCGTAACAAGCACTAAAAGAAAGTGATTTCCTCTTCCACTGCCCAGAGAAATGGCCATTTTCCCCTCACTGACAAAGGTACCAGCTAAATTATATAATGGGCAACTTCCAGAAGATTGATAAAAATCAAAGACATTTGTTCAGCCTTTTTGAGCCCTTGAATCACCCCCACTTCTCACTGTAGATAAGCAAAGCACCAGATGCTCTCTCTTCACCAAGAGCCCTGCTCTGAAAGCAACAAGCCTTCTTCCACTCTAGCACTCACACAGCCAAACTACTACACCTGCCTCAATGGAAAGCTAAACTCCTTCTTCTTCCTGCTCCTCCTCCACACCCACAACAGTCACACCCAGCTCTTTATGAGACAAATGTTTTCCACTACCTTCTCTCCTGTCTGTCTCTCAGCCTCTTTCAGAGACACCTGTGTCTCCTACTTAATTTTAATAAGATCTGTGGCAGATGGGACTTTCCCCCAGACCACAAAGACTGCGCTGCTTCCAGCCTCAGAAGTCCCAGACTTCCTGGGGGATAACAGCTCTTGCAGAACCTTTGCAGAAAAAGTGTCTGCAAAGAGCCCGAAATCTGTCAAAAAAAGCGTAGCATCTTATGAAGTGTATACCAATACCGTAAAGGGATAGTAATGAATCGGTTACTCCCATTAGGCACAAATATGTTAAATGCGGCAGAAGAAAAATTAATAGATCTCTTGAAAGAGACTATACTACTGTGTAACAGCATAACTTGAATGAGCTCACAAAGACCTAAATGCAGGGGAAGTGTTAACTCCTGATAGTTACAAAGACCTAGAGACACCAGAACACACGGCATAGTAGAGGAAGGAGATCTTCAGCATTGTTAAGTGGGTCCTTGCTGGATATTATTGAAATGTTTTCTCAACATCTTTATCAGAGAATTAAATAGGCAGTCAGTTGATGGGTTATTTGTGGATATCCTATATAACAGATGCAACAGAATGGTAAAACTCCACTGTGCTAAGTGTTCCTCTTCTGTCCCTGGCCCTGCGTTTTGCACTAGGATGCTGGAAAGGTGCACTTCTGCAAATATTTATCAGACCTAAATTAAACAGAGTTATAGCAGAAGGGCAACATGGGTGCTAAAAAATAAATTGGAGAGTTAAGGAAAGGTGACACGATGAGCCTGTTCCAGGTAGCAGTAAATGATAAGAGAGGTGACTCTTGTAACAGTTTTCCCACTGAATGCAAAACTGTAGGACCTCCCTGTTCTCAACACTGCATAAACTACGCATAAGAAATATTCCTACAAGGTAAACTGCAGTTATTTGCTCAAGCAAAATTTACAGTCAAGCTTTCATAGCCCTCCTGCTTGAGCGTCAAAGCATTTTTATTTACACCATAGAACGTGCTAGTTAACACTGTGATGTTTTATTGCTCAAATCCTCTCTGCAACATATTCCACAGGCTTTGTCTGTGATTGTGCCATTTACTTACTACAGTGCATTACATGTCTTGAAATATACATGAACAGTATGTGTGCAGAATATAATGGGCACTTTGTACACTGGCACTAATTCTTTGGGTTATGAGCAGTGAGCTCAATTGTTGGGAAAATGCCCCTTAGAACCCTGTACCCTTGCCCCATGTTTCACACACATTAAAAATGCCTGTTGTGTTTTTAATTGTGTCATTCACTACTTGCAAAAAGTCCCTCTAATAATTTCCATTAAAGGTGGTGCAAAGTCCGTAATATATATGATGTATCCCCTGAAGACAGCTTTGGGAAATTTAGACATCTGGGATAAAAGAGGGTTCTCCAAACTCACGACAGTGCTTGGACTGAGTATCTCAATGTGACTCTGCTGGTGGTAGTTATTTGTTGGGTTGGGTTTTTTGGTGTTGTTGTTGGGGTTTTTTTTGGGGGTGGGGTGGTGTGGTGTTGGTTTTTTTGGTTTGGTGTTGGGTTTTTTTAAATATACTTAGCCTTCTCCTCCCCCTTTGTTTCCCTGTATTTTCTCTCCATTTGCATTTATTTGCCTCAGTTTTTCTTATCAAACATTTTTGTTCTCTGGATGCTGTCTGTGCACATGTGATGCTTCCTATTTGAGCTGTACCTGTGCAGGGCAGTGTCATGTCACTGGTTCTACTCCCTGCTTGCGTGAGAAACTGCAAGGTCCCAGTTCAGAAAAACACTGTTGATTTTAGTGGACCTTAAGGGCACAATTAGGGATCCCTTACTGAATACAGCTATCTTTCCAAACCAGGGACACTGCTAGGAGGACAGCTTCAAGGAACAAAGCCACATGTGAGGAGTAAAAACCCTCACTGGTGGCAGGCAGAAGAGCTGGAAAGCAGGGCCCCATTTAAGAGAAGCACCTAGTGGAAAACGATAGACCAGAATCAAGAGGAGAAACGCAGAGTGGGTGGGTTTTTTTCCTTACTTCATTGTAAAAACCAGATGCAGGTTGACTCTGCCAACCGGCAAAATTAGGTTCCCAACTGAAAGAGAAATCAGGGATACAGCTCGGCTCTTTCCTTACTCTGAATCATCCAAGTCTTGTTGTTTGATCAGAAGCTGACAAATGCTGAACCTTGACTCCTTCCTCCACAGAAAACCATAGCTCACCTGCCCTTTCACTAAGGATCAGCTGCTGTTAACTGCCTCTGCATCATCATGCTTGATGCTTCCTGACCTGCAGGGTTTCTCACCTGGGAAATTCCCTAGCCTAATGAAAATCTATTGGTCAAAATAAAAAATTACCTAAGGAGTCAACCCTCTCTTTATGCAGCTACTTTCAAATACAAAGGCATCTTCTACACTTCCGTGGGTGCTGTAAGCTCCAGCCAGATGATGTGTGTTCTGAATCATAATACACACATTAACACTTTTCACCCAAACAATGGCACTAGGTATCTTATTTAATATTTTAATCATATAATCCCTAAAGCAGTTCCATGTGTTATCAACTATCACCGTACTCTAATTGGAACTGCCTGTATGGGATTATTTCTGAAAGGTATTGCAAGTTACAACATTCAAACACACAGAATGAAAATAAAATCTAACTTAGTTATTAAATGCAGGTTTCTGATTTACAAACAAGTGCTGTCATGGCAGTGTACTAATTAGTGCAACCAGTAATTAAGCCTGCACCCTTATTTTGCCTGTACAAGATTTCTGCTGCAAGCATCAGCCTTTGTAGTGCAACTGAAAAACTAGGCAATAATGGCAGAAGGACAGAAACACATCATAAGTGACCAAATGGGATTATATAATGATGTTATTTCTCTTATTCAGAGACACGGCACGGCAGCTCTGGACTATAGAATAAGTACATACTTACTAGAAAAGCAGCACCCTTGCTGCTGGGGGCTGCAGAGTACAGCCCACTTAGTTCCCCAAAAAGCATCCCACTCACTGAAGAGATTTATTATGATTTTCTTTTATCTAGGTTTCTTGGAAAAATGTGTTACATCATGTCACTCATGCACTGTGCCTTGTTCAGCACTTGTGCTATGCAAAATCATCAAAAACTGTTAAAACAGCCACCACTGCCCTGTGGCATTTTGCTGTCACAAGTGGAACAAGCAGTCCCTTGTTCTCAGCTGTTGTTGACCACAGTCATAGTTCAGATGAACCCTGATGTGCTCAGCTGGACAGAACACTGGCAGCTGTGAGACACAACACATGCAATTAGCCAGCACCTGCCATGCAGAGCACTCATAACCCTCATTCATAACATTAAGCTATCCTCTGATAAATAAGGCGGCTACTAAAGACAGAATAACCATGCTGGAGAGAACATTATAAATTAGACAACCAACTGTGGCAGTGCCTAGGTAGTACTAGTCAAGCACACTAAACCCCAGAAAATAAATATAAATGTTACTAAGGGAAAAAAATCTTTTGTCACAGGTATAGACAGAAGTAACTGCAGAGACACTGTGGAGTTCCACTGCAGGCATTTGACAGGGGAAGACAAGAGAGGGTTTGGAGAAGAGCTACTCACAAATTGTACCCAAAAGCTAAGGTGGTCGCTATTACATTGATCATTAAACCTTCCATCCCTTCTGGCTCCAGCAGGGATCCTAAGTTCATCGTCCACTTGGAGTTTGCAGGTAAGGCTTTGTCCTAAATCCAAAAGACTACCAGCATGTGATACATTCTGCTGAATGTCACTGAGCTTGTCTTCTTACTGACCAAGGTTTTTCCTTTTTTTAATACACAAACCACCAAAAAGGAAACCAAGCTTCTCAGGCAGGCAATGAATATTCCCAGTGTAGAATGTATTCAACCACTTAACTGCAGAGAACACAAGCCAACCGCCTAGCAGATGATTTGCCAGACCACATTTCCCACTACATTTTTATTCTTGAAAACAGATGAATGCACAAAACAAAGGTCAGTTTCATTACCCAAGTAAATAATCTGGGCTAAGAGTAAATCAAGTAATGCACTTAGAAAACTATCAGTATCTGTATTCTAAAAACATTCCAGTTAGTGCTATTTGATCCCTTTTATGTTTGGTTTCCTTGAATCTGAATAAATGCATTTGATTCTGATGAATAATAAATCCTCTGAAGAGCTAGCTTTAAGTCCACCTTTATTTTTTTTAACATTTGCTCAAAGTAAATTCTGGATTACACAATTACTCTACAACAATGCAAATTGTGTACTGGAAATCCATGTTGCCAGTGCCTTCCTACGGTGGTTACATTTAGGAAATGGAATTACTGCATGAACTGGGAAACTAAAAAAAAACCTGCAAATCTTCAGTCACCTGCCTGTAAACCACCTGCAAACCAAGAATTCCCTAGTACAATGTGTAAACAGTGTTAAACAGCAAACTATGCTTTGTGATATAGCCACAGGCAGCTCAGCAATAAGCAAACACTTCCATAGGCAGCTGAATTAAAGAAAAAATATTTCCTAGGGACACCAGCATGGGGCCACTGATGCCCAAAAAGGAGAAAATTCTGCTGCAGCTTCCCATCAGCACAGATAGGGACCTGTACTCTAGCCACTCACCTGTTTTCAAAGGACATGTATGAAATTACCTGTTTTTATTGCTTGAACTCACAGAACAAGCTGAAAAGGATTAAGTAGGAAACAGACATGGAACTGAGTAAGCCTGGCTTCCATGACTAAAAGGAAGTAGAACCATACAAAGGAGACTCCAGGAATATGGCTCTGGATTTTCATACATTTTTCCTCGAGCAGAATTTGTGTGGTATCTGCACTGGTTCCTCTGTCTTCTAGTATCTTCTTTCCTTTTATTCAAAAACATGTACTTGAATATTTGATGCAAAGTCTGAAGTCTTACAGGCCAGGTGCCTTTTATTTCAGCTGTGTAAGAAACAGGATGGTACGCTTCAGGCCACCAAAGATTTAGAACAATAGCAACAAGTTCACTACTCATTTAAGGAAAGAGAGGAAGAAGTTTTAGGGTTCACCTCTACTGTACATTTCCATTTGCACCAAGAAGCTATTTGGTAAATCTGCTTTACAGAGAGATGGCACGTGTTCTTCCTCAAAGGTGGGATGATCAGCTTGAACGACAAATGCTGGAAACGTAGGGTAACTCCTACTGTGAAAAGTCACTCCCCGATCCTGGCAAAGCCTTTTAAACCTGAGCCACTGAAACAAACATTGGATATGGTAAGCCTTTCCTGAAGGACATTATGGAATTTCAGATATTTACAGCATATGGACCAGTAAGTGTGCAAGGAAGCCATAGAATCATCTAGGTTGGAAAAGACCTTTAAGATCGTCGAGTCCAACAGTTAACTTAGCACTGCCAAGTCCACCACTAAATCATGTCCCTAAGCACCACATCTACACATCTTTTAAATACCTCCAGGCAACTAGACAGCCGCTTCCTCTTACCCTGTTGCTCAGGAGAAGAGACTGACCCCCACCTCACTACAACCTGCTTTCAGATGGTCGTAGAGAGCAATAAAGTCTCCCCTGAACCTCCTTTTCTCCAGACTAAACAACCCCAGTTCCCTCAGCTGCTCCTCATAATACTTGTGCTCCAGACCCCTCACCAGCTTTGTTGCCCTTCTCTGGACACGTTCCAGTACCTCAATGTCTTTCTCCTAGTGAGGTGCCCAAAACCAAACACAGTATTTGAGGTGGGGCCTCGCCAGTGCCAAGTACAGGGCACTGTGCACAAGTCTTCTCTCAGTACATTTGTTCCAGGGAAAGGAACGGTTCCAGTGCTCCCAAAGGAAATTACTCTCATATAGCTCAATGTAGCACATATGCCTGCTTCAGAATAAGTTAAACTACTGTTAGTTTAAAAGGAAGAAATCACAGCAAGGAATTTACAAAATGGACATTCAAGGTCTCAAAAACTATATTAAAAGTACCTAAAATAAGAAAGCCAGTTTTCAAACTGTGTGCCCAGTGCTCTCCGAAATGGATAGCATTGTTATGCCTATGCAGGGACATAGTGGAGGCTGGGCCACCTCCCTTAGTGCCAGCTGGTATAGCTTATGCTCCTGAGTCATATGAAACGTACATTATTCCCCACTGCTTAGGTTTCCTGGAAATAGCTCTAAGTTTCTGCTCAGTGCTTAGTCAGATTAAGTGATCGTTTCTGTATTTCACACTACAAACTGAATCTTTTGGTAGTTTGATGACACATTTCTGTAACTGTCCTTCTCTGCTTTAGAGATATGATCTATCTGCTGCATCAGGAACTGACTCAGGAGAGGAGAAAATATTGTCAAGTTAAATGATGTCATTGTCACCTAATGCCCCTGAAAAAAAACAACAAAAGAACTCTCTGAAGTCTGTCTGCTTATGACGCATAACATCCAAATCGCATGCCTAGCACTTAATCCATTTAATGGCATAACTATGCCATTAAAAAGTATTTGCTTTTTAGATGTCTACAAAACCTGTGCCCACTGTCCTGTGGCTGGGCATTTCTCAAAATGCAAGGATCAGATTCTCAACCAATATACAGAGATGTCATGGTTCTCATCCTAGAACAATGACCTTGCTTGGCTGGGCTTCAGAGTACCTTTCTCTAGTTTATAATAGCTTCCCACATGGATTAAGTTTGGGCAACCGTGAATTGCTATGGTGTAACTCATCTTAGTCAAAATAATGACTAAGATAATAAGAGGAGGAATACGGGCCATTTCCCGTCATCCCCCCCCGCCCCGAGTGGGACAGGGAGAGAACTGAAGGGCAAAAGTGAGAAAGCTTGGGGATTGAGATAAAGACAGTTTAATAAGGAGGGGGGAAACCAAAACAAAACAAAGAAATCCAAGCGATACAAAAGCGATCGCTCACCACCAGCTACACCGATACACAGCCAGTGCCCATGCAATGGCAACCCCTGGAAAAACCACCCCAATCTTATTGCTGAACGTGATGTTGTACAGTATGGAATATCCCTTCAGTCAGCTGGGGTCAGCTGTCCTGGCTGTGTCCTCTCCCAGCCTCCTGCCTACCCCCAGCCCTACTCACTCTGGGGGCCGAGTGAGAAATGGAGAAAGCTTTGATGCTGTGTAAGCACTGTTCAGCAATGGCTAAAACATCCCTGTGGTATCAACACTGTTTTGTTCACAAATCCAAAGCCAATTTACTTATTTTACACAAAACTCATGGAGCTAACTTACACAGCTTACACAGGCGGCTGTGTGGATGATGCATAGACCATGTACCTGATATAGTGACCCTGATAAAAATGCAGCCTAAGGACAGGAATAAAAGGAAGATTCACTGCACAAAGGCCAGTGAAGCTGAAATCTGTGCTGATAAACTTTTTAACATAGAGCACCCACTTAAACACCCGGTGTTTCTCCCACAGCCCTGGGTAGCACTCCCTCAGCTGGGTACTTTGCAAACTCTGCTAGGTTTGGACTTTGCCACACTGGTGCCACATGCTCTTGATGGGAATAGGTGGCCAGGGCTTTCCTACCCTTGGGAACAAACTTTTCAGAGGTGGCACCTCCCAGCCTCATTACTTTCAGACTCTTGAAATGGGTCAAAGCTTCCTAGCTAAGTGGACATTTTGGCTTAACAGTTTATTTCTTCAAGGGCAGTCTTTAGTGAAAGCAAACAAATACACAGCCCACATGAGACTGCTGAAACCCAATTAGTTTTACTTTAGATATCACAAGTTACAGGCATATATAGACATGGTAACAACCACCCACATGCATTTGGTCACTTTTTCAGCAACCTCACAACAGCTCTCTTAACATCAGGTCTCTGAGCAATCTAGCTCAGCGTCATTCAGTCTCTCTCGGTCTCTCTCTTTAGTTGACCTTTGGATCCATCAGCAACAAAACAGATTTCCTTCTCTACTCCCTGTACTATATTTCCTCTACTGGTAGTACACTTACACTCCCCTTAAAAGGAAAGAAAAAGGCAATTCAGAGATGCTTTTATATATTATAACTTGCAGTTACATTGCTAAGCAATTCTCTGGTCAGCCTCATCATGTGCTCACCTCTCTTAAAACTCCACTACAACGTCACCATTATGTTCAGGTTCAGAATATAAATAATGGTTTGCCATGGAAAGCAGCCATATTCTTATCCATTCATGTTCCACCAGGATGAACAGCTACCAACATTTTACCACCCCATTATGATACCTGAAAGAATTTCTTTTGTTCCTTACAGTGGCTCAATTCAGAGGCAGGAGAGAAGTGATAAACCCCCCTACTCCAAATTTAGTTTGCAGTCTAACACAAAAATACGTACCAACTGCCCAACAGCAAGCATTATACATCAACTGTACCCAAACATGAGATCTTTTCATAATGATTTTACAAATATAAAATGCAGATTTTGGAGCACTGACCAGTTCAGCAGGCCCACCATGTTACTGATCTGACATTACAATATCCGCTTCAGATAGTATATTGCAAAAATATTCAGCTGAATATTTTGCAATGGTATTTGCACCTGCAATTCATTGTTGGCTTGCAAGCATGAACGTGAGTAAATGTTATACAACATTTACTGAATAAGCTACCAGATCAGTTCACATATCTGAGAGCTTCTTGGTGACGTATTGGTATTTTCTGTGCTTTTGAATGAAAAGCAGCCTAGCAAAAGTGGCAACACGCAATATTCACACGTTGTAAAAAGCACACGTAAGTGAAGAATTAGAAATTATAACTGGGTAAATAACAACAAAACCAACACTGAAATGAATTAAACAGAGCTCAAAATAATGATTCTGTGGCTCAAATCCAGTGGAAGTGATTATTCTCAATGCATGGCTTCTAACTTCATCACTTTCTGCTTTATAGCTGGCAAAATCTCACAGAAGTCTCAGGCTCCTGTTATAGATACTGAAAATAGAGAAATTCATTATTTTATGTTTTACTTTCCCATGTTTGCTGGACCTTAACATGAACACCCTCCTGTTCTCTGGCAAGCATTACTCAACTCGCTGTTGCATTTAAAATAGCTTGCTTTCTTCTATTTTTGACATGATTCCTCACAAATATGCATCAGATGGAGAACTGGATCTCATCATCTCAAGTTCTATACTTTTTTAATGGCAGGAAAGTTACATTTCCCCAAATTCTTAAGTTTTTACATCAACAGTTAAAAGGCCCTTTACTGGTGCAGCTGCCGACTTGTTATGATTGGATGCCTCAGAACCACTGGCCGTCAGGTATTACTCCTTCACTTGGAAGTTTTTTCATAGAATGTTACAGACCACTGACCTACAACTTTGCTCTCATTTAATTGCTTTCCTGTAATGTATGATGAACAGCAACCTTAGGAAAATTAGCAGACAAAAAGGTAAAAGGAAGATAAAAAAGGAAACTAAAAGCAAAAAACCCAAATGAAAAGGAAACTAAAAGCAAAAAACCCAAATGAAAAGGAAACTAAAAGCAAAAAACCCAAATGTTTACTTGTAGGTCACCAGTTCAGAGGTCTGATCACAGCAGAAAGGCATGCCAGTATCTGCAAACGAACCAAGACACACTCATGCCTCAACTGCAGAGGTCAGGCACACTATGGAACAGGCCTGCTTGGTGTATTCATTGAGGTTGATCACTGTGAAGCCTTTTAGGACGCTCTGCTGATCATTATTGCAAGAACAGCACTACCCTGTTAAAAAAGGCCTCTTTGCCTCCTTCATGGCTGAAAGAGACCAGAGAAATAGCCCTATACAGCTGCAGCTATGACATTTCTTCGGTCACAGCTTTCTCGGAGATTGTGTGCGAAAAAGCATGTCATCAGCACAGCGACTGCAGATGTCTTCTGTGATCTGCCTAGTACCCGATGCCTGACAGATGAAGCAGAAACTGAATTTCATGATTCAGTTTGCTGCTCACAAAGAGGTGCTTTACTTCTGCCTCTGGGCTTTCCAGTATGGAAAGGGCAGTGCCCAGAAGCCACAGAACCTTACAAGCATATAAGCCCTGTGCAACTAAGAGGTGCCTGGATGCTGGCAGTGATGCCAGCTCTGACGTGCAGAGGTGAGGAGAGCTGCGCTATAGAGAGAGAAGCTGGAGGAGTCCACAGGCACCACTCTATAAGTCTGTCCAGAAAAGTCAGAGACGAGTGTAGCTTTGCTATACAGCCAATCCTATACAGAGCATCAAGGAAGGTTAATAAAGGGAAAAAGGAAAAAAAAAGTGGTATAAAACCCCCACACCTATCTGCTTACTAAACATTGTGGTTAGTAGTGTCTGCGAAATAACAACTGTGAAAATTATTGAGGAAAAGAAGAACCAGGACTGGCTTCCAAAACAAAAACACTGGAATAAAACATTTCCCTGTACAAGCAGCAATGGTTTCACTGAGCCCTCCTCTCCATCTTTCTCCTCTCAAGAGGAGGTAAAAATACATAAAAATAAAATAAATCAAGCCCCTTCTCCCCACCCCACAGCTCCCAATCAGTCTTGCTGCTTAGAAATGTACAGGCATTATTTGCATACAGTGGCTGTGACGATTACGTGGACAGCTTCAGTAAAAATCCTCCCAAGAAATCCACTAAAATGGATAGTTTGCATATGGTATAATTGATGCTCATTTCTAACATCTTAACTACTATTTCATGCTCTGTTACAGTAAAGGACTAAGTACTGAACAACTGTGCTCCCTTTTGTTTCTCAGCTTTTGCCCTTTTTCCACAGAGATACAACATTATACAATAAATAACACTTCACTCAGACCACTGTGAGGGAGTCCAGTTAAGACTCTCCATTTCCCTATTCCTTACATTGCCATACTAGTCACATCAGTCTCCTACTGTACAAATAAACAGATGAAAACAAAACACGCATTTAAATCACTGTTTAACACAAGAACATTTTTACATCTATATTATACTCTTTTCCATAGTACACACAATAGCACAAACTGCTATAGTACAGTATAGAGAATACAGTCTTTTTCTGTGTCACATCTTCTGAAAGTATCACAACGCTTCTTAAGTGTGAGGGGTTTTTCCTTCAGAGTTTATTTTCCTAATTATTCATTTATCTTTGCCACGCCAATAATGCCTTCTGCCATTTTGTGTGCAATCATTGATTACAATAGCACTTCTCTAATTTTAGCATGGAGGAAGAACAATACTCAAGAATTTAGAAGCCTCTGTCCATGAACAGAAGCCATAAAATTACACTGAAAAGCAATTTCGTGATGTTGCTAACCTGCCTGGATTCAGGTGAGCTAGAAAGATGGCAAGACCACTGTTTTGGGCACTTTTCTGGCATTTTTGATCCTTGTCACAGCTAGTCCAGCTCAGTGACGGCACACTGCTGTCACTATAGCTTACAATGCTTTCTCAGCCCTCCAAAGCACCTTATAGTGTTTCTGAAATGTCAAAGTTGCTGGCTGCTGACTCCCAGACACCATGTATAAATGGCTTCTTGATTACTTTAATATTCAGGCCTTAACTCCACCATTTGCAAAAGTATTGCCAAATTTAAGCCACTGGAGCTTGTTGGTTTTTTTGTTTTGGTTTGGTTTTTTTTTTTTTTACAGTCCAAGTCTTTAACAACTGAAGACTTACTGGTGTCGATATGAATTCAAGCAATTCCTTGCTGTAACACAGTAATTTGTCAAAAGTAGAATGAGTAAAAAAAGGGATTCTGGAGATGAGAGTGAACATCTGATACTCACTCTTTTATTACGTCACCGAGAGCTCTGGCGAAAACAGCACTGTGCAAACATTCAATGCAGTGCAGCTCATCTGTGGTAGAAATATGTTCATTTCCTCCCTTGCTTCCTATCTTCTACCAGTTCTGCATTATCATCAACCTTGTATCAAAAAAGAGACATCATTAGGCATGCGTATCTTTGAGACAGCTACCAGCTGTAGGCTTTACTCAAACCACCACTCTTACACACCTCTTTACAGAGCCCCCCTCAAAACATGGAACCACAAAGGAGCAACCAAAGGAAAGCATCAGTAAAGACTAATATTCCATCAAAACACAGGATTGTGAATACAGGTACCGCAAGAACGCAGGCAGAGATGTCTGCTGTTTTCTCTACTTCCTTTTTTCCCCTTGTTTCTTCAGTTTTGTTGGACAGGGAACCATTTACATAGACAAAATAAAATGAAACTAGTTTTTTTCATCTTATAGCCGCTGTGTAGGAACTGAAACAGGGAGAAGGACTACATGGCCTTTTAGTCTTTCTGTTCTCATAAAGAGCATCCTGAGATGATGTAAAATAACGTAACTTCCCTGAAGTCCACAGAACTACTGTAGTTTACACTGTTTGTATGTCTGACTCACTGGATCTAAAGCAGAAGTGTATGAATAGAGCAAAAATTATAGAGCAAACTCATGCAGGAGAAGTGCTGATGATAGATTTGCTACTATAAAACTGCACATTTAGATCTTATCATGTTCGTGGGAATAGTAAACTATTTTTTGCAGATAAAACTCCTCATATCTCCCACTCATAAAATTCCTGTTTCAGATTGCCCAATTTTGCATGTTGCAGATCCCCACTATCATTTGGTTAATAAGGATGTGATACTACAGCACCCTTTTAACTGGAATAGCATTTTTTACACCAGTTATGAAAAATGTTGCTATAGCTCAACCCTTTTTATTTATTTTGGCTTCGCAAAACAAAACATCAGCTGATTTTGACACGTCTGGCATCTGTATGAGGACTGTATCTGTTTCAAGTTCCTGTTAATAGAGTTCATAAAACTATTTTCATTTCACAAAACATTTTAGAGCTTCTTACTCCTGTAATTTAAAACAAAGAGCTATTTTGGGAGGGACAGAACAGGGTGGATTCGATTTTAGATTATTCCACTGCTATGCATTTGTAGCTAAACAAGACTAAATTATGTATTAAGAAAACACTAAATATTAAAAACCCCTGACAAAACCCAGGGTGTATTACTTGAGTGGATGGAAAAACAGTGCCATAACAGATGGAAAAATTCTCACCTCAGTCTGCCTACAGGTGAGAACACATCAACATAATCAAATAAAGTAAATTAAAGAGGGAGGTAGGATTAATTTTTATTAAATGTTTTTGGTAATCTCAATTTCAAAGTTCAGTTCATTAGGTGAGAACAAGTCAACAGTTGCAGGATATTCAGCAGCAGTGAATTTAAGATTTACTGTGTACTTAGAGAAAATAATTTTTCCACTTGCTCAGAGAAAATAAATATGCAATAAATAATAGAAACAAACAAATAGGCAGGTAAATACATTATGATTACAAGAAAAGAGTTGATAAATGGGCACGGTATTTTACCTAGTGATTTTTCCATAAAATATTTTTGCGCTACTGATCTAATGCAGTAACTGAAATTTCTTACAAAGGAGATTCTTCCCCCCTACAGCTTGCAGGGAGGCTATTTGCTACTGTTAGTTCACACAGAAGCAATCCTGCACTAAAAGCCAAAGCTGGACAGCTGGAATTTTCATGTCCAGATGACAAACACACTTACTACACCCTTCCCTTCTGCATGCAAACAGATAGTGACTCTTTCATACTGATGCTGTGCAAGACAGGACTTTTTTTTACTTCTAGGCAGCCATTAAAGTCAGCTGCATATTTTCATTCATAGTCATGATTTAAAAGAGAGTAACACATGAACCCTAACTGGGCTACATATGCATCTGCTGAATACAACCAACTCTTCTTTCACAGTAAAAGCCTTTGTTACAAGTAATCTTCGCAACATTGCTCTTTCCCAAATGAAGACATCATGCCCAAAAGGTTCATCCAACCAAAAAAGGAGTAAGTTCTCATCAAAACCTCCTCCTCTGGGTGCACCCGCCTCAGCAGTCTGCCCTCAATCACACGGAGCACCACCAGTGAGTGTCACATTTCCAGGCCGACACTGAGACGAGCTCTCAACGGCAAAACTGCAAAAATACTACAGAGTTCATTAAGTTCACTGGGGACTTGGTTATGGTTGCTAATTTTACATGAAAGGCACTCCTACATAACAGGAGCTGCTATCAGGACAAGGCTTTAACCTAACAGACATAATTTCTCCCCGCCACCAGCTGTAGCCAAGCTTTACCTCCTGCCAGCAGGCCTGGCTGTGCAGACGATGCAGCGCCTCTCTCCTCTGGCCAAAGACTCCCGGAACGTGGCGAGCTGTGTCCTGCCAGCTCACACGATAAAGGCAAAACATAAACCGCATCAGATTATCACCCCAATAAACCCACACAACACGCAGACACCTCCACAGTGCCCAGAAAAGCCTCCCCTGAGGAAAACCTCACACAGCATGCAAGGTCCTTCCTGATTGGCTGGCCTTCCCTGGAAGGTTCCAGAAGGGGGCAGAGCAGCCAATCGCAGCTCTTGGCTCTCCTGAGGGATCTCTCCTCAGGCCAGGTCGGAGGGGGGGAGGAGTGGGCGGGAATATTGTTAGGAGTTGCTGAGCTGGGTGTTGGGTGCTGCCAGCAGCTCTCCTTTGGCCCGGGCCAGGCCACACCAGCCCTTCTAAGCCACAGGACCCTCTGGAGAAGCCGCTGCGACACAGTGGGGCCGACAGTATGGCCGGGATAGGCCGCGGGGGAGCATCGCGGGGCGAGACAGCAGCGAGGAGAGGAGGTAGGAAACGGGCATGGCAGTCCTGAGGGGGCCACGTGGGGTGGGGGCACAGGGATATCAGGGTGCCTCTGGAACACCCCTGTCGGTGCTGGGGGAAAGCCTGGATGCAGTTGGCAACCGGGATAGTACAAGTCTCCCTTTTCCTGTCCATTTACTGATAATGATCCTCGACAGTGGAGTAAGGACTGAGAACTTGTGCATAAACTCTCCTCTTTCCTCACTCCCCGGAAAATGGCCCGTGTTCCTCCTCAAACTGGGAGAGCTGCAAGTTTTCTGCTCTGAATCTACTACTAATTCAAAAGAACTGCCAGGTAGATCTATTTAAGCAATCCTCTTCCCTCAAGGAGGAGGCTGAGCTCAAACTCAACGAGAATTTCTTCTAAAAATGTTTTCCCCAGAATTCCTTTTTCATATAGGAACAAATAGGTAAGTCCCAAACTCAACCTTTTTATTTGAAAATGCATAAACATGTCCTGTAGATACATTCAGTACATCAAATGGTATGATACACGTGAATCAAAATGATCTGGCTCGATTCAGCTTTAAACTACATCCTCCTGCACTGGTCATATGCCCTGTTCCTGCTTTTGGTGCAGTGACTCGCGTCCCAGGTAGCACCACAGGTTGCGCTGCTCAGAGAGCAGACACGGAGCATTGTGGCAGGGACAGGTAGGCGATGAACCTGACCCAGAGGGGGAGTGTTGCGTGAGAACCTAAAGCGTGTTTTTTCATGAAGTGCAGTGGTAGCATAAGCAGACATTGCTCCTGAATGAGTTTTCGTTTGTATGAAACCAACTTTTTACTCAACACCAAAAGTATTTGAGTCTCTGCAACAGATGTTCACTTCCTCGCCCACCCCCTCACACACCAAAACTTTCCATCCAGAAGGAAAGGCTTCCCAAGGAGCCCTCCTGCTTTCCAACCATCTCTGTCTCAGAGGAAGGGTCCATCTGTAGTAAAGACAGGAATTAGTCTAGAGCAACAACAGACTGACCGCTTTCAGATCTAAATTCAGATGCATCTCTTTACTTTGGCCTGGTAAGTTAGTCAGACACACGATTCTTTTGTTCATTCTGGCATTAATCCGTGTAAAAACTGGCTGAGCTGTATCTTTTACAAGCTGAGAATAATAATGAAAAACAAGTTATTTTCATTTGTCCTTTTAAATAGTTTAGAGGCAGCAAAGGGCTATAGTGAGGAGAGTTCTGGCAGAAAGGAAGGCGATTTCAAGTTGGTTAAACCTGTAACAACCTATTAAAACCCACACACAAGCTCCATCTGCATCGCTGATGGTCTACCAAACGGTGTAGTCCCGCTCTGTCCTCTCACATGTACTAGTTCCGACTTCACGTTTTTCTAAGCTCTGCCTTTTAGCAGTTCAGCGCCTGTTAAGTTGTTCGCGGCAGTACGAACTCTAACGCGACGCGCCCCGCATCGTTACCCGCGGGCAGGGCCGGGAGGCGGCGGAGGGGTGAAAAAAAACTCCTTCCTCCAGCAGCCAATCGGCCGCTCCCTTTCATTTACGGAGTGCTGCCCCGCGCGCGGGCACAGCCGTGCTCGCGCGCCGCCAACCTGACGGGCGCAGGATGTGGCTTGGCGGTGACGTCAGGCCCAGATGTTTTCCCAGGCCACGCCCCCGGCGGGGTCCGGCGGCCCCTAGGAGCGGTAACGGGGAAAGCTTATTCCACTGTCACCGCGCGATGGAAGGGCCGGGGAAACCGCGTCTTCGTTTTACCGCCTTCTCCGAAAAACAGCATTAAATCAGACTCGGAGCAACAAGCTGCCGGTGCTGGGATCTTCCTGCTCTTCTTTTCCTCTTCCATTGGACTTCCAACGCTTCTTTGATTTAGGGACAAGCTGGGTGTGATCGTCACGAACAAAGTGTGGTTTTTATGGCTGCAAAATCGACCTTTACTTCTACAAAGAGATCCTAAGAAATAAGAGAGGGAAAAGTCTGCTTCTGTGATATTTTTAAAAAGGAAAAGAGCAGTGTTGTGGGGTTTTTTTCCCCCTTCCTGATTAGATTTCATTTTAAACTTACAAAAAATGGCAACAGCAGCATACGTGGATCACTTTGCAGCAGAATGCCTTGTTTCTATGTCCAGTCGTGCTATTATCCATAGTCCCAAGGGGGACCCTGATTCCCAACCTGATGCAACAATACCTCCTTCATCAAATGGAGAAGATAAGCGGGAAGTCAGAGAAAACGGGAAAGACAATGGATCATCATTACTTGTGGTAGCTAGCATTTTAGCAGATCTGAACCAGCATGTCCCAAACTCACCTGTTCTAAGGATGGAAAAAAATGAGACCTTTGGTGTCACAGAACAGATACACCTTTCTATTGCTCCTGAGGAGTTTGGGGAAGAAAGTGTGTCTTCGGCTGGTAAGCGTGGAGGAGGAAGAGCAGCCACACCTACTAGCCTGGCTGCAGTAACTGAGCCAAGCCCCAGACAAAAGAACAAACGTATGAGAAGCTGGACTGACCCTGGATCACCCCAGAAAAAGCACAAATGCCACTATGTGGGGTGTGAAAAAGTTTATGGCAAATCTTCCCATCTTAAAGCTCATCTAAGGACCCACACAGGTTAGTTACAATCCAGCCAGAGATTTATTTGTTACAGCTTGGTAATTAAAATGAATGTTGAAAAAACAAAACCAAACTTTTATTTGGCCACCATTATGGTTTCACCTGTGAGAACTCAAGCTCGGGAAAACCAAACAACAAAAAAAAAAAAACCCAGCCCTCTGGGAATAAACCTTTACTGGGCAGAGATTCAAAGCTAGTGTTGCCGTTTTTCATTACTTACTGTCACAGGGAATAGTGTGTGGGTCATCTGTGTGGATTGTACCAAGCTGTAATTTTTAGCTGCTAGCCTTCTTGTTTGGTGTGTCTTCTACTTCCGTTTCCAATGCTTCTTACCCTCCCCCATCTATTTTTTTCCTACCCCACGCTCCTGTCACTACCTTTATACCAGCTTACCACTTCCCATGCAAGCATCTATACTCTGGATGTTTTAAAATTAAATGTTCTAGAGGCACCTGAATGACTGTGTGTCTGTTTCTTTCTTTAGCAGACACTTGTCTGAAAGCTAGAGTAGGCAGGAAGGCAGTTGAGAGGCTGAACATGAGTCACAAGGAGACATTTATCATAAGTGAAGACGGGGAGGGGGACGGGACGGAGATGGGACACACAGACGCAAACAGTCTTACAAAAAAAAAAGCTTTTAGGTAAAACTGATTTCAAAACAAAAAAAACATTTGAATGCAAAGAGTAACTTGTTCTGTTCAGTGTTTACTTCTTGGTGAAGACCTACCTGACTACTTTTTTGTTGCTGTTGTAATTTACGAGACACCCACATAGAAAAAGTGGAGTCCTGTGAGCACTGTGAAAGTTAAGCACTGAAAATATTAGGAGGGCCATCTTGAAAGAGGCCCCATGACTTCCCAGACCTCATGCCTCTGCCTGGTGCTGAGAAACAGGGTGACTTCCAGTCAGATAGGGAGCACAAAAAATTGAGGAGACCAATCTCTACTAAAGGCAGGGATCATAGCACATATGGTGAGGCACCACATCGGCTGGAGCAGCCTTGTGCAAGCTGTTCCACCGAATAATTTCAGGCAACAAAACAGTTTACTAAGATCTATGGTCAGTTCACTTGTAAAGAGCATTAAGAAAAACATCCTCAGAACTAAATGTGACTTAATGACTGATGAACAGTTTTAGCTCAGAGGTGGCCTCACCCACACGGGCCATGCCTCTTCAGTGTGCCTTCAGCTTTTCCTATTGCCTTCCTGAGATAAAGCAAGAGCCCTTATAAATTGAGGGTATGTTTTGCTTTCTGTGGGAGAGAAGAAAGCCCCATCAAGTTTCAATGTATGGATGGACAATTCCCTGTGCCCACCACACAGCCAAAGGAACAGCGTGTTCCTGGCACCCAGGCAGCCTGCCCTGCTTTGCACTGTGCAACTGCTTTTTGCCTGCTTGGGAGTTATGCAGAAAAGGTGCTTCCACTTGGCTTGCAGAGAGTTGTGTCCATTAATTTGCAGTTCTTTGGCTTTCTTATTTCTGGCATTTGCCATTGTCCTAAAAGCAAAAGATAAATTTAGCAACGTTTCTGGTGTCTCAAACCAACTAGAGACCAAGAAGGGGAACTCCTGTCCCTGCAAACGAGAGGAGGGCTGGGCATGCCCGCCCCGCAGGGAGAGGAGAGGGAGGGCAGGACCGGTGGGGAGTGTCGCTCCAGGCTGCCGGCTGAGCAGAGTCATTCGGGGACGCTGGCTTGCCTCCAAGTTCTTGGGTTTTTTTCTTTTCCTTTTTTTAACTCTTCATTTCCTGTATTTTTTCCAGTTCTATAGGGCTTAATTGGTTATTGCTGTAGCTAATGGCACTGAGAAAAGAGAGCATGTGCGTGTCTGTGAGAGCTAGAGGAAAAGCAAGGAAGGGACTGGTTTTGCCCTGGGAGTGGCAGGACCCTCGGGGACTACAGCCTCTTTGTTTTCTTGCTTCTCCAGTGTCTGTGTGGGAAGCTTTAAACAAAGCTGCCAAGTTTCCCTCCTCACTGGCAACAGGTCTGTCTCTGTTTGGATTGAGTTTTAAACAGGTTTAAAATGCCTCTTACTCCTCTTGCAGAAGGTTTTCTAAGGTATTTGACTTTTTTTTTCTTTCTTTAAAAGAAATTGTGACAGGCTTGAAAAATGTTTATGACACTAGGAGTTAAGCTAACAGAACAAGCCTTGACTTCCAGGACTGGCAAATTTTTGTTTGTTTTTACAAAACACAATGTGTTTTACTGATTTAGAACAAAGTGTTTGGGTCTCTTCTGCTTTCCAGTGGTCCTGAACTAATCAATTAACACATACACATCAGTCTGCCCATCTCATCAAATGAATAGGGTGATGGCTATCCACCTCACCAAGCAGTGGTGAAAGTACTCCAAGTATACGTGCAAGGTGCTTTAAACAGCTACCCCAGTAACTCCCAAACCTGTTTACTAAGAAACAATCGAAAACCTTGCCTATGGAGTGGAATTTCTTCCATGTGCTGTATGACTAGATAAGCTGGTATTTAGGGGTGAACTGAAGGCTAAGAACAGTACTTCAGGCTAGAAGATACTGATGATACTGCTAGAGATATTCGAATAGTGCAGTTTATGACCTGCTTTAGAAACTTGCTTGTCCTTGTCTGCCACCTTGCTCAGAAACTAAAGGCTTTGTTCTTCATGCTTGGAGGAAGGATAGAGTAGATCATTTAGCTTATAGTGTGGCAAAGAGATACAGAGCCTTCCAAGTACTGTTGGGTCAAATCTCGCCCACATTGGTAGGGACTGAAAGCTGGTACTATTTTCCAGCTGTTAAATTGTTCTGATAGTTAAGCTAGATTTCAGTGCCCAAACGTCCAAAGCAAAAACCATAATGCAGAGGGTGCTAATTATTGTGTTTAAAGCTGAAGAAACAAGATGGAACAGCCAAGGAAGCAGCATCTGCCTTTAGTACTTAGGCTCTTGCTCTAAGTACAGTATTTTAGAATGAAGTTCTCTATTAGAACATAATGTGCTAGAGAAATCCATAGTTTCTTGTGTTTGGTACACTAGTAGTTAAGCTATCTCAGCCTTATGAATGCTTCGTCTTTATTAAATTGACAAAATCTTAAAACATTAGTCACTGCAATCTTTGCCGTTCTCTCCACCAGCTTTCAAACTCTTCCCCTCCCGCTACATTTCTTTTCATGTTTATGTTTTCCACCCTACTCTCTCACTGGATGTCCTGGAGTTCAACATGATCATCAGCCACAAAGCTCTTGAAGTTTTAATGTTTACCAGAAGGTTATATTTAGTCAGTGGGTAGATGTCAAGTCCAAATTCTTTTCCACTGAGGTTCCCGTGGACCTCAGAAGCTGTGTTGTGATCCACAGATGCAGCACCCTGTTTGTCCCAAGCTATACCGATCTCACTGATAAAAAATTTCACTGGTACACCAGTTTTAAAAATCCTCTCCACTCCTGATAAAATTCCTAAACAGAAAGGACTTCCAGAAAAACAGATAAACCATTTACATGACAAATTTCTCCTTCCTCTAAGCAGGTTGTAGGATGGGAGGGTTTGGCAATTCTCTGGAGTCACTGGAAACCAGTTTGTCTCGTGGTGAACCAGTGTGAAGAGAGAGACAGTGCAGAGCCGAATAGCCACCTACAGGCTACAACCTCATAAAACATTGTCCAGGACTACTGCAGGTTGTAGAGAGCCCCAATTTACCACTTTATACTACATATTTTTATGTAGAAAAAAAATGCCTATATTTTGGGCAGGGATCACAAGAATCTTATCTATTCCAGGCCCCCCCCTCCTGCCAAATCACTGTGACCTCTCAAGCTTTTAGCCATCTTCATTAGTATGCCATCATGAATACAGACAAAGCACAAAATAAACCTTCATTTAATTCCATTGAAATATCCTTCTAAAGTTACTGGTTCTACTCATTAAGCAGTACATCATAACGCAGAAACAGCTTTTCAGTCATCAGAACTAAATGTGTTTGCATAAATTAGCATAAGCTAAGGAGATGTGGGCACCAGTCTCAGTCTGGAATCTTACTATGATAGAGTTTTGCAGTGAAACAAACTTGGGGGCCAGGTGGCTTAACAGTGGCTCCTCTGTACTGTTGTTAAACTAGCTGACTTCTATATGGCTGTTGGGGTACAGGAAGAAGAGAAGGCCATCCTAGTTATATTACCCTTGCTCATAGGCGTCACGTTCAGACTCATTCAGGAGAAAGTGTTCAAGACCTTCGTTGGTCTTCAGCTGGCAGAGTGACCTTGGGCAGCTATGTATTCAGCCTGCTTAACCTTGCAGATACGCAGGATATGTTATTTGGTATCTGTTGTTCTTTTTAGTCTAACCCTTATTCATGAAATATTAGCTGAATTGAAACAGGTAGAAAAGACTGACTCATTTCCATTCAGTTGTAAAGAAATAGAAATTTCTTTAGCTTAAATCTCTATAATCACATTTTTTGAGGACAACACTACTGAATCTATATGAAAAAAGGTAGGTTTTAACTTATGTACCCTTTCCCCCCTCCCTCAATTATTATATCTTGTTTGCCTAAGCACAGTTTTTCTGATGACTTTGTAACTGGGGTATGGGAAGATAGAGATATATGTAATGTATTTGGCATTTGAAAGCAATCTGAGAAATAAAACAATCAGACCTCACTGTGACAAGTGTGACAGCAGCATAACAATTAGACTGAACAAACCGGAGTAGTATTTGGCCTGTGTTTAGGTTGGTAAAGAAGCCTTTATATAAAGTACAGATAATATGTTTTAAACAGAAGGTTGGTTTTCACTTTCAGTTCTAGTACGTCTGATTTGCTCCGACTACAGAGGTTGGTTTTCACTTTCACTTCTACTAGTACGTCTGATTTGCTCCGACTACATTAATTCAAAACGCAGCAGTAAAGCACAACTTGTTTGAAGTTGGTCTGAATCAAGATGCTACCCATGTGCATGTGCAGAAACTAATTAAACAATGTAAGGAGAAGCAAGTTCACGTATCAGTGAAATAAACTTTATCTTCCATTTTAGCACCTGGCAATTACCAGAAACTTAGCTGGTTAGCTAAAAAACATTGATTAGACTTGGCTTGTGTTTCCTTTAGCTTGCCTGTAGGCACACAGTGACTCTAGGAGGGGTATATGCGTATGGCAAGCAGACAGTGTGAAGGCTCAAGCCTTTGCAGAAGGTTACAAGAGGAGAAGCTTAATCTAATGCCTTCTGTGCCACTCAAGAGAGCAGAGGAAAACAAGGCTGCAGATTGCTCTTGTGTAGAGCAGGATTAAATGAGTGGGTACCACTGGTTTAGTCCATCTTCTGAGCTGCCAGTTGGGCTGCTCTGGATGCCAGGACTGAATGGGGAACTGCACTCCCTCTGAACAGGATGCTGGAGGAAATTGGAAAGGCCTTTCTTCAGTGCTGATTTCCCACAGGCAAAAGTACAGACTAAGGGAATTCGTTCTTCTGCACATTGCTCAGCAATTTCAGTTTTAGTGGCTGGGCCCCCTGTTTTTGACTTCTTGTGTTAAAAGTTAGAAACAGTTAGCTGGCTCTGCATGCCTAACTCACTATCATTAGCATGCACCCAGATTATCGAAAAGCTCCAGGGTGCCTCTAGGCTGTTATGTCCCATAATGCTCTTCTGCTGCCTTCCACCTCCTCTCTTTGCTGGGTGGATCAAAATCTTTTCTGCAAGGTTTTCCTCTAAGACTGGCTCAAATGGTAGCTTCAGGACAGCTTCAAATGCCAGCCTCATGAAACAGCTGTCTTTCCAGCTTGAGCCACAAGAATTCTTTTTCACTGTTTAACAGTTCAGTGGCCTGCTCCTGCATTTTTCTGAAAACTGATGGTTTTAAGTGTCTTTTAATAAGCCTGTATTTTTAAAAACAATACAAAACTGCAAAGCATTGTTTTTGTTTGCTCTGAAAGAGCTCCACCACTCCTTTCTTACTTCCTCTAAGAAAGTTTCAACACATTAAAAAAAATAAGTGAGTCAGTTGAAAACGTAAACCAACTTCATTTACTGCCCTGCCCAAGTCCTCACCCTAACATGCAATTCCAAAGAATAAAGTTGTTAGTTAAAAGTGTTGATCCTAAGCCTGGATCAAACAGTCTTATGTTCATTGAAGATACAAATAAGTAGTATATACCCTGTAAGTCTTTTAATGTTAAAATCTTTGAAACAAGCACAGAGCATAAATTTCTTAAAAGAGTAAGCAAGTTTTAAAACTTAGCTTTTTCAAAAGGAGCTGAAGTCAGGGAGAAAGACAGAAGTACTCCTACTCACCCCTTTTACCTGACTGGTTCAGGGTTGAATAATAGGATTCATTTAATTCAGGTGTAAAAGAGTTAGGGTTAAATTGGTTGCATGGAGGATCCAATTGGCTGAAAACGGTATTTACCACAGACTTGAGTAGTATTAGCTAATTTAGAGAACTAAATCTGATTGTTATATAGACTTTTCTGTGAAAGGCCTCCCATTCCCTTTCCCTTTCCCTTTCCCGGAAGTCACAGAAATAAAGGTTCTCATAACAATTAACAGAGTTGAAGTATTGTCACTAAAATGCCTTTAAAGCAAAGCTTGGCTTACTGTTGGCATAACTGTGATGGAGAGAGGGTCCACTATGAAAAATACTCTGTCTTCTTTTTCCCTCTTCACTATTGTCTTTGAAACAGGTTTATTGAGCATAGCTAAATAGTCTCTCTTCATAATTTTTTGTCACTTTTCCTCTACTTTTGCTGAGCGAGGAGGAAAGAGGAAGGTAACAATCTGTTTAAATGACAAATGAGTATTGCTTTGAATCTGGGGGGGACACGTGTTGTGTTGCACTGAAACGTGCTCAGTAAACCAGGGGGGAGAAGGTAAAGAAAATGAATCGATTGACTTCCACAGTTCTTTGGAAATCACATTTTGCTCAGACCAAGAAAGTTACTGACACAAGTCTGGCTCATGCAGTGAGCTGCCAACCTGTGATCTTACTGTAGTCGAGCAGAGGGTATTTAACAAAAAGTATCCTAACTACAGTATGTCTGTTACAGTCAACATCGTTCACAGAATACTGTGTTCAGGGATTGCCTTTTCTACAGGGTGAAAATGTTGGGCATCTAGTGGAAAACCAGAAACTTCAGAGAATTATCCTTCCACTAACTATCTTCCTTGTAGCATGGAGGTGGTACTTGGGTCAAGTGTCATGAGACCTATTAATATTGGAAGTGGTAAAGATGGATCACCTTCCAGTTGTTTTCCTCATCCCAGACACCAGTAGCAGCACTTTCCTTCTCAGTAGCAATACCTAAGTCATAGAGATAGTCTGGAGTAAACCAGCAAACAATCTTTTTAATGAATGGACGATTACAATTGATAGGTGTGTTTGTATTAGAAATTAATCACAGCCTTATGGAAAAAGTGTTCTGAGTGATCTGTAGAAGATTATTCTGCAGTAGCACATACTTCCCTGCAGGAGGCTGGAAAGTATTTGTAAGTGACATGAATTGTGCATAAACAAACCTTTTTGCTAAACTGGAGTTCTTTATGAAACAAACTCACAATTGGTTTTCCTCTGAAAAAAAGGGACCTTTAACCATTTAAAATACAACTGTTGCATTGTGTTATCGTCTGGCTGAACATGGTTATGGCATGTCCAAGAGCAGAAACCTGGAACATGTTTATATTCGACATGTGGTTTCTAGTTCTGTTTTATAAGTTAAGCGTGTTCCAACTTCCCCTCTGCCCCCTTCCAATCTTGGATCTGCTGTTTGGAAGTCAGTGCTGACAGAGCCAAAAAAATACTCTGCTGTTCAAATGCAGGACAACCTTTGAAGGGTCCTTTCTGTAGAATTTCTATAGGTATACTATTTTTCCTTTGTTACCCACTTGGCTTTTATTAGGTAGATTCGCATGGGCAGTGAGATCATTATCTTGCTGTGTTCAGTTTAACAATAGCTAGACAATGGGGGTTATTTAAGTGCAGGCACACATATCCTGTATTTTTCAGGTCTTGTAGATTCAGCAGATCTTACAGGGCCTCCACTTAATATAAAAGAAAAGTTTTTAAAAGTTCAGAGTACCACCATTGTAGTTACTGGTAGAAAAACGATCTCAGAAGCTTTTTTGCAACCCTAACATAAAATGCATTTACTAACCAGGAACTTGGCACAAGTGAAATGGTATTAAAGCGAGTATATCCTGAAATGACCTGTAGGGCAAGGAGAAGATTTTCTGTAAACAGTTACAGCAGTTTCGTACTGCTCTCAGGAATTGCAGGCAAAATATTTGTGACTGGGTATCTGTTGATATTGCAGTCAATGGATCAATAAGTTAACTTAGATTAATTGCACACTACATTTCTACCAGACTGCTCTCTATTACTTGGTTATAAGAGTTTTGGAATAGAGGCACTTGAAGACTTCACATGAGAGAGAACTGTTACTGCTACCTGTTTTGCAGCTTTCTGCCTGCTTTGTTTCTGCAGCCCACTAGAGCACCCCTGGACAGCAAATACACAGGCAGAATGGGTATGCTGGTTATGTAGTCTTTACTGCCTTCAACGGTAGGTTTTAAAACTGGTCAAGGAGAGAGGCAGAAATGCTAACCATCTGTTCCAGAATAAGACCAGTTGAGGTACAGCACCCAAAAAGCATGTGTTGAGCTTTTTAAACTAAACAGCTGTCAGTATTTCCACTAGAGGAACTTAGAATGGAGCCAGCTGAGAAGAGTTAGAACATGACACCCCAGTCCATCTTCAGATGTTTCCTGCAAAATTTTGCTGAAATTATGAGCTTTTTGTTAATAGAGAAATATTTGTCTTGTAATTTGGGGGATAAATAAATGAAATTGCAGTGGTACAAATTTATATACTAGACTGGGGTTTTATAGATTCTTGGAAAACCTCACCGTGCATATGGGGCTTTACAGCATTCTTAATCTGGTAGTTTAGGATCCTGCTATAACAAAGATGAACAGGGATGCTGCTAAAATCTCACTGAACCGCAAACAATTTCTTGTTATATATTGTAGGAGCTTACTAAATTTAAATTTGCAATTTCTTTTACATGCCAGCAGAAGGACTACCAGCTAGCATTAATACATGATTGCCTTGGCAGTTTTTGATTGTTCTGGCGATTGATATATTTTCCAAGACCAATGCGAATTATATGCAGCTTTCTTATGCATGCATGTGAAACTCTTAATAGAGCACTGAAATCCCCTCTAAGTCAATGGAAATTTCCATTTGGTGTATATAGGTCCACACAAGCAGTGCCAATAGAATGTTGGCAGATGTCTAGTCTTATTGTATAATAAATCCAGGGTGTATTTGCAAAGTATGTTTTTTAAATTCTCAGAACATGGCCAAAACAAAACTGAATTTCTTAGATACCCCAAAGGATTACATCTCTGCCAGGATTCTCATTGATACATTTTTTCCTCTTTGTGCAGCGATGTACAGTATTTGCACCCTCCATTTCCCCCAGCTTTCATCCTTCTTGGAAACAACTGAATTCTTCTCACATTTTAGAAATAGTCTTTCTCAGATTGGCAACATGTGCACCAAATTCTAGCTTAAATAGACATGTGAGCAAAATTATGAGCAACCAGAAAAGCAAATGCTTTGGAATTTATAGATGCCCCTGCATAGTAGTATTAGCATAAATACACCTATAAGAAAGGGATTTAAAAGCTCATTTTTTCAATAAATGGCTGAAAAGATGTAGAATTTGGTCATGGGACAAAGTACTTCTATCCCATGGGTTTAATAGATGCTATAGTGTGGATTTATTAGAATCAGGTTTACTTCAAACTATATGATATGAGAGAGAAGACCATCTCTAGCTAAGCACCTACCCCTTGTCTTAAAAAAAAAATTGCCACTGTCCTTAATAAGGAAACTTATATATATATATGTATTTTTTTAAGCACAGAATTTTGTGTTTCATTTGGAAAGAAACCACTTCCTCTCCTCACCACATGCACATATAGTAAGCATTGTGTTGATGATATATATAAAAATGGTTTAGCACACAGTTAAATATCACTTATGGTGAACCCTAACTCTGATTCTGTCCCTTCTTCACGTGCTGGTTAAGCTTTGAAGGGGGAATAGGGCTGTTGCGGCTAGGTAGATTAACTCGGCATTGCTCAAATAGTGGGACATGCTGCCTGGAGGAAGGATTCTCTCTCTCTCTCCCCACTATCTCTGGCTCTTACCTGCTCTGCAAAATAGCTGATAGTGTTGAAAAGATAAGTTTTCAAATGGCTGACAGGTATGATAGCTGCCCAAGTTTGTAAAGGGCCTGAAAACAGTAACTTTTAAGAGGAGAATTGTCTCAATTCATAACAGCGAGTTTTAACAGATGCTACTGAAGGTATTTTAGAGGTTTGGCATCTACAGTATTCAGACCCAACTGCTTTCCAGTCAGTTTCATCTATGGTATATATCCCACATAATCTGCAAACTCCAGAGAACAACTGAAGAAAATCGTGGTATTTACACCATAAAAATCTGTTTAAAACTGTTAAAGTAAAAGGAAACTGTACACACGTATTGCAGTTCCTCTGTAATCCTGGTATGATGACTTATGAAAGACCTATAGAAGCACAGATACACTGGTAGGACTGTAGCTGAATGTTGTGGGAACACAATGCTAGTCAAGATTCATTCTGCTATGGTTATATTCCACAGCTTTCTTAACATCTCATCTGCAAGTAAGTTCAGATATCGCACAAGATTGGGGTAATTATCCATGCTGAAAGACTCTTTCACCATTTTTCTACATTTCCGTTCCACCTTGAGTCAGTTTTGTTGTGTTGGCATCTCTTTCCAGCCTGTGGGACAATATAATTACTGGCACGATCTCATTGACCAAATCAGACATGATTTAAGCCAGCATCTGTTAGAGCCTGGAGTTTAAATGTAGAAGTCTAACTTCTGGGGAGCTATTTTAATTAACAAGTCTCATTGGTAGCTTCCAGAAGATGAGATGGTCAAGCAGGTTAAAATGTCATCTTTGCTGTGCTCACTGAAGTAAGCGAATATTGTAAAACAGTTGGGACAAATGCTTTACCATGAACCTTGTCCCAGACTTCTACAACTGGGAAAGGTACAGATGAAATGTGTTTAGGAACATGACTGACAAATACCTTATACTGTCTAAGGTGATAGTTCATGAGGCTCTCGTTATGTAATGAAGAGACAAAGCTCTAATGAGAAACAGCTTTTAAGCACTGCTTGTCGAAGTACAGATGTTCAGCACCAGCATTTTCTAAGCAAAGTTTGAGGCAGTCCCCAAAGAGTTGTCCTTATTTTTTTGAAAACAAAAAAGAACAGAACATTTTGTCGTTCTGTTTCTTACCCTAGCTTCAGTATATGGAATTGAGTAATGCTTCTGGTAAGCAAACCTATCTTTTCTCTCCAAGTGTAAACTCTCACCTGACTCATACCACAAGATCCTAGATAGTGAAGGAGTATTCATTTTTAGAGACTTTTTTGCTAACATTGCTTACTGGTGAAAAGCCGTGTAGAACTTGCCTGTTTTCTCTGCATTTCTGCATGGGATTTTTTTGAGCAGTGTTGCCTCTGGAGAAAACAATAGCACTGACCTTACCAAACCAAAATCATCTCTGTAATAATACACTATTTTAAACCTTCATCTTTGACTTGATACTTCCTTTTCTCTTCCCCGTCATTTAAAAGGAGATTGTTTAATAGGCTGCTGTTAATTCCTCGAAGTTTGAGGGCACTATAACATAAAAAAGAAAAGTTGTAGTTCAGCTCTTTCACTGTGCTTGATAGGATAATAATGATTTGAGTACTTTCCCCCTTCTCAGTCTAATGCCAAACTTCTCAGTGAAAGAATCCTTCTCTTCTTTTGTCCTTACCTTGTCTGGTGTTCTTATAGACTGTTTACAGGAACATAACTCAATTTTTGTATGCAATAGACTACGCCCTTTTGAATGTAAAATTTACTAGATTTTTTTTTGTCACTAAGGCAAAAATTACTAAAATTTATTTTTTGTCGTCACGAATTTAGTAGGTTACAAAAAAGGTCTGAGGGAATGCTATCTGGCTGGGGCTTCGCTTTTGTAATGAATTCTTAGGAAAGCAGCTATACTTTTGAGGATATATCATCAATACCCTGCTTTGTGCTGCTAAGGTTAGCACTTGAGTGTGAGTTACAGGCTAATTATTTTGGAAAAGCATATGACACCTGTGCTGAACTTCTGTGCGTATGTTTCCTTACACTTTACATGTATGATACATATACACCATAAACTGGGTATGACCACTGTTGTTTGCAAGAGACTCAAACTCATTTGATATAAGCTATGTTTTTCTGGTGTTAGCATGAAAATTGCTTTCTTAGATGTTTAGATGGATTTCATGCAGAAAGGCAAGGAACTGATGTGATTGATACACTCGATAGGTTTTCTTCTTTGAATGCTTTGGAGGCACTGAACTACACTCTCATTTGCAAAGAAATCCAAGTTACCACATAACTGTTTTCTCAACTAAGTAGTTGTAAGAGGCTGTATGTAATATTCCCATGCTCTGCAAATTCTGTGGTATTCCCTTTTTGAAGAAGTGAGTGTGCTAGCACACTTTTCATTTGAGTACACACATTGCGGTTTCAAGGACAAACACAGTAAGAACAACAGTAACTTCCACTGCACAACTGTTTTTCACTTGGAAGTCAGACTACCTTTGAGTTTTTCAGTATCTATTTTTTTTAAAAAAATATAAACAGTCCTAAGTCACTAAGTCAAACTTGTGTTTGACTCTTCTGATTATAAAAAACAGTTGCAGCTCCTTACCATCTATACAGAAGTAGTCAGTGAATAATCAACTCTAAGCCTTCCAGCTTCTGTGTTACTTTCCGTGTGGACATTCCTTTTGTCCAATTCCTTCTCCCATACGTTAAGGCATGGGAACAGGCCCTAGCTGCCTCACCCAGAGTGGTGAAGAGCATTTACAGCCTTGAGTAATAGAACAAAGAAGTTACACTGAAAAGGTGATTTACAAATGTGCCATCTATGAGCATGCAGACAGCATTGTGTATACAGCTTCACAGCACTGAGGTTATGTATCTGCTGCAAAAAATGGTAAACGTATACCTGTTTGTGTGCAGTGCAATGATGTATCATTTTTCCTAAGCTTTTCTCTTATTTGTCCATTATTCACAAAGATTAACAATCCTAAACTTGAGCTGTAAAAACTTGTATTTTCAAAAGAAAGTAGAAACAAGTTTCAAAGAATTGGCTGAAATTCAAGGTCAGAGTACTTTGTGCCTCACATCTTTTGTAGAAATAATAAACTGCCCTATTTGGCACTGTCAAGCTGCAACAGTAATTGTCGGATCATCTCAGTCCAGTGAAACGAGTCAGAATACAACACCACTCATGAAGTTGCAATTCCTGTTTTCTTTGGTTTTATTTCCAATCAGTCTGTTGTAACAGAACCTCCCGATTACTCAAGTTTATGAACCTTGCAGCTCTGCATACTGCAATTCCTGAATCTCAGCCCGAGACCCCTCATGGCTGCCAGAGTTGTACACAACAAGAGCTAGGAATATGAGCAGAAAGTCAGGTTCAAATCATTTTGTAGTTCCCAGATTTAGGACTAGATTGACCAAGAGTCCAAATAGAAATGAGGGCGGCTGGGAACTTCTGCGATCTTTTTCAAAGTAAAAATTATGTCCTCTGCATAGGGTTTTGGAGCCAGCCTGCAGACTTACATGGCAGGAATACCTTTCAGAATTTCATCGTAGTTTAAAATAACGTGCATTTCCTATTATGTTTCACAGAACTTTTCCATCACAGGAAACTTCTCCTGAAAAATATTTGGCCACAGTAAAATGCTGTATTTTGCAGACTATTTCATTAGGCCCCCTGCTTTGGGCATGCAAAGTGTGGTCAACTAACTTACTGTATACGCGGGGAACAGGTGCACCATCTCAAAAAGCCAAAAGGCCAGAAGGTTTCCTCTCCTCACCCAGAAGAGCGGGGTCTTAAATGAAGAAGTGTAGCAGAGCATGAATAAATGTGCCTGAGGCACTAGTAATTTATGCTTTAGCAAGTAATAGGGGTTTTTCAACTACAACTTGTCTACATTTACAGCAACTGCATTTTTACATGATATGTATGACCTGTAGAATTCAGAATCTCTGCTAAGGAATCACTCACACAGTAAAATGGTTTGCATGTCAAGAGACTTTTAAAGTACTTATAAAGAAAATGGTGGCTGCTGGGCAGCCCTTCTAGCACGAATCATATGTATAAACCACATTCGGTAGTTAGACATAACTCGTTTTAATGCTGGACTGTTCTGTACAGTGAAGCAGTGAAGACATGGGTGTGGCATGCAAGGGAAAACAGTGTTGTAGTTGATACAGAGGCCATGCTTGTATCTATGTATAATTCGGAAAATTTCAAAATAGTAAAGATGTTCCTTTTGATACTACTTTGAAAAAGGAAAGTATTGAAACTAGTATTTCTTTTTGAAAAAAGGATTCTAGTTGATTTCTGTGTGTGAGTACATGATGAGATAGTCACTTCAAAAGTAGAGAGCGGTTTTTTCGAAGTTATATACACCAAGGTGCCCTTGACAAAGCTGTCTTTGAAATATTTCCGTGTTCTACTTAAGGTCTTAGCTTTTCAGTTATGTTTCACATTCAGAGTTGTACTCAGATAAGTGGCTCTTGACTTGTACGCCTCCACAATCACATATTTCATTCATTCATTTCCAGCGTCACCATGGCCTCTCTCCTACACCGTGACCCCACACGTCAGACACAGCTGGTGAGGCTAGTCTCCCTAGTGACCCTGCAGCCAGCTGTCCTGCAAAATAGTCATAAAACATGGAGAGATCGCAGGAGCTGAGCTGCACCTATGATGTGTTATACTGTGGGTGTTAATGCTCAGAGAAGCGGTGCTCTGGCAGTGATACTCCTCTATTGCAGTCTTGGAAAACAGCCTCTTTTCTGTCACATGATGTACCTCCCTCCATGTGACTTGTTGATGCTATATCTAAGGAGGAACGCTAAGGGAGTCTCATTGCAACATCTCATTAATAACTGTATATTTATATTTTGTATAGAATATGGCCAAGGTGGTAACACATGCTTTCAGAAACAACTTGAGACACTAGATAGGAGCCTGATATTTCAGAGGAATGGTTGTACATCCATCTACAGGCTCATTCCAGTGATTAAAAAATTAAGACAGCCAAAAAGGCAATCTAAATCAGTGATAATTGTTGAAAACCTTCTCTTATATATTTTCTGCACGTATGTGAGAATGAGGCCTAGGTGTCTGTGTCCTTACATACATTTGTAGTTTTAAAGAATTAACACATAGAAAAGACTGAAAACCAAGCTGAAACTAGAAGGGAGCGGGTAACTGATACTCTTTTTGTCTTTTAATGCAACTGTAGTAGAAGATGACTGCTAGATGGGGAGTGCAAAATAAACAGGGAATGTACTGTCAGAATAGAACATACAAATGGGACTTGCAAGGGTTGAATGTTGAATTGCAAATACTGTCTTTTCTAAAAAGCTGACCTGCTTTAGAAGTGAGCACATTAGAATATGAGTACAACTGTTATCATAGAATCTAATTCCATTATTAAAAACCAAAATCCTGGTTTAAACAGGAAGTGTGGCTTTACAATCTGAGCAGAAGATTTTTTGAAGTGTATGCAATGGATTTATGCGTACCTTGAATGGTAGCTGCCTGGTATCAAGTAACAGACTTACTGTTTGATTGTAAGCCCATAAAATTACTTTCCAGAGCTGCCTGTTCCCTGAAGCTGGATGCTCCATATGTTCTTTGGCTGATGCTGCTCATAAACTACTTCAGCACCACCTTGCACTCTGGCACAACAATCCATCCAGAATGAGAATAAAAATAAAAGGAAATTCCCACTCCCTGTCTCCTCCATACAGTTTCAATAAACTCCCAGTATCAGATTTTTCACTCAGCTTTACAGCTTTAGCTGTACTTATAAATGTTGAAGTCCCATATTTCATGCATGCTGTGTTACTGTGAGGTTGTTGATTAAACAGTTCAAAAGTTCACAAAGAGACATTTCGCAGTTACAGCCAAAGGCAACTTTACTAGCTTCTGTTTGCTTGGCTTCTAGCAAAATGAAATCTCATCCTGTCCCCAGATCCTGGGAGATGCTATGCATATAAAATGTCATAACTTACCCACAATGTCTATTCATGCTGAAGTATGTGGACTTCAGTTGGAGGCAGATGACATTCAACATCTTCCAGAATTCAGATAAATAAAGTACAGGTTTCAGTTTAGATGAATAATCCTTTGTCTGTTATTTTGCATAGCAGGATAACCTTTCATTAGTTTGATACAAGTACTTTTTTTTGTTTTTAGTAGAATAGAATAATAAAAAAAATCATTGATATGTCAACAGAGAAAAGGCTGATTCATGGGGTCATATGATTCCTTCTTTGCAGTTGTCCAAGCAAGTGCTGGGTAAAGCTCATGGTGCCAAAATTTCACAATTTCAGCATGAATTCACCCACAATTCACACCAGATGAATGTAATTTGTCATTACCTATTTAATTGCTCTCCCACTTAAAACATTTCAATTGTCATACCAGAGATCAGGAACATTACTATGTGAATTTCTTATGAAAGCCACCACAAAAATTATTTGTGACTTAGACTGTCATTGAAAGCAGTCTAAACCACTACAGAAGTCATTCCTGTGTTCATCCTACAGACAGGGATGGTTTGTGATGTTTCAGTTTGATTTCAGGCATTCTTGCAATACAAGCATCTTCAGGTTCAAGTTTTTAGGTTTGATCTAACTTTTAAGTTCCTACCTCCTACAGTGATCAGAACTCAGGTAAATTAAAACTTAAGACCATCTAAGTAAGCTAACTAGAATTTTCCAAGAAGGACAAGATAACATCATTTTCAGGTAGAGAGAGATGACCCTTGGATTGTTAGAAGAGCAAGGAATAACCCATGTCCCACAATGAAGGCTGAGGAAAGATAGGTCATCACATTGATCCAAAAAGGAGCATAGTTATCTGGGGTGGTACGTTCACAAGAGAATCTCCAGAGAAGCAGTTATGACATTTAGAAGTCACTATATTGCATTTTTGGTTCCTGCCGTTTGACCCAGCACAGATTGGAAGAAGAGGGGAAGTGTCCTATAGTGAGCGTGTAATCTTTTTTTCCCACTGTAAGAGTGGGCTGGAGAAAGACAGGATGCCAAGGAGTGTAATACTCTTTAGAGCTCCCATGGAGTTGCTAACAGTCAGATGTCTGATCGGGAGCTGATTTGAGTTTGCAGAGTGGGCTGGGTAACAGAGTGAGCAATTC
Source organism: Charadrius vociferus (assembly GCF_000708025.1). NCBI lineage: Eukaryota > Metazoa > Chordata > Aves > Charadriiformes > Charadriidae > Charadrius > Charadrius vociferus. Next base: position 5,093,215 of record NW_009648526.1, read on the forward strand.
TGAGGTAGCACAAGAAAGATCCAGAAAGCAGTTTGTAATGGAAACCTTGTGTTTCTGTTGGTACCTTAACTACACATTACGTGTAGATGGATTTGGTTCAGTTGTGTCAGCTGTGGGTAAGATTTTTTCCCTCCTGGAGGAGGGTGAATCAAATCTGGGGAGTTTTGGTTTTTTCTTCAGTTGCCATCTGCATAATGTTTTCATTAATCACCTTATTTGCTCTAACAAAGGGTGAGTGGCGCAGCCAAAATAATCAGCTTGTAGCAGACAAAAAATCAGCACACTAGCATGCTAGAATAGAAGTAACACGAGACTGCAAATGACTAAACAAGATCTCAGTCCAGCATATATATTCATCAAGGTCCATACTACTACTTTCCTTTTCAAATTTTAACTGGACTCATTTGATAAAAGCACTGTGTTTATTATTACATACATTTGGATAGCCCTTCTCTAGTCCCTTGTCACTTTAAAAGGTTTGAATTGGCTCATCAGCATGATAGAAAAAGAACAAGATCCCACATACCTTCACTGATGTTATAAGAGGCCAGACTTCTCTGACCTGTGCTTAAGCTTTGTACCTAAGGAATGAAGAAAACCCCTTAAACAACAAGTTTTTGGCTCAAGGAAAGAATTCTAGGCTGAAATTCCTTTGCTGGGGTGATGCAATAGGTCAGATTTGCTGATTAGCACTTACATTTTTTGGTTTTGCAACAGCAGTATTCTTTTGAAGTATATTTATTAAAAAGTATAATTGACCAATGGAAAAGGAAAAAAAATCCCCCGTCTTTTAGTTTTGTCATTCAGAAATACCCAGATGTGTTTAGAGGATCTATTTACGGGTTTTTTTTTCATTTATTTTCTATTCACAATAGAGGTTTTAATAATCATCCTCCTTTCTTACATTCATAGATCTGACTAGAACAAATTAGAGAAATGTAGTAATTAATGGGCTACTGTACTAAGCCCCGGAGTCTCCCTCTTTGCAAAGAATCTGATACTTCAGTGTGGTTTAGAATTGACACATAGCTAAGACATATCTTCCTCTCCCCAGAATTCATCACTTCATCATTTCAGCATAACACAATTTAATTATCTTGCATTTAAGTGCAAAGTCAAAGGGGCAGCTATTGATCTTCATTCTTGGAACAAGCCACAGGAGAGACAAAATCAAGCGTAAGATGCTGCTCCTTTAAATTAGTGGCATTTCAGCTGTTTTACTGAGCACTAGTCTAGGATTTAATGCCTCAGAGATCAGGAGACCCACTAAGAGTTTTTAGGTTTACTGAACAGAAATTACATACCACAATTGCAGGTGCTTAACTTTGACAGAAAACCCAACATTAAGTTTGCGTTATTTTAGAACATAAGCTCTTTGACACTGAGGCTGTTGCCTTTCATTTTTCAAGAGTAAGGCCTGTCATTGGTACTCAGTAAAAGAGCATTGCTTACTCATAGATTCCAGCAGCAGAGGGAAAAAAGTGCTGCTTTTATAATAGGATGTGGCAAAAGTCCATGTAAACAAAGGCATTGCACTTAATGGAAGCACGATCGATAGAAGTTATTCCTGTGGGGCAGACAGGGTCCATGCTAGTCAGCACACTCACCTGGACATGGACGTTGTCCCTGCTAGGTAGGATAAGTTTCCAACCTCATGGGTATCCCAATGGCTGAGATGTTCCTCTTGCCTAGATGGGAGGTTTCCATTTTGCTTGTGTGTCAGAACTTTTGGGGAAGTGAAATGGTGAACGTTAAGCTTCAGAGTTCAGACGGAGTCAACAAAAGAGCAGCATTAGATACCAATGATAAATCCATATAGAACTGTAAGGAGATTTGTACCTTATCTTTGAAATTGCATGCATTGTAAACACCATCTCATATAATCGTGTAACATTAACGTTTTTCTGGCTGGTGGATTCTGACCTTTGCAAGAGGTACTTGAAGTGCTCAGTTTGACTGCTCAGTTTTACCAGACCAGGAGGTATTGCTGTGCTGATAGTGCATTTAAAGTGTACATGCTGTCAGTACATAGCAAGACTACAGCAAATATGACAGAAAAGAGTCAAGAGAAATACTATGTATGTAGATTTTGACAAGGCTGTCTAGAAGGTGTAGCAGTAATGCAATTGCTACCACAAAGTTGTGCATAGAATTTTCTAGTCATCAAAAGAAAACTTTATCTGGCTCATTATACTTCTGTGAGGAGAAAACATTCATATGCATCTCTTTCTCACCTGATGTGACATACCCAAGATACTAACGAGCAAATTTACATCCAAAAAGAATTCCTCTTTCTGCATTTGTATATGATCAGTAACTCCCCCAGAAACACTTTGCTAAGAACATCACAAAAAGTGGAGAGGAAAATACCATACCCAATGTCCAGCTTAGTGAGGCATCCTGGCTTCCAAGCGTAGAGCACGCATCACTACGTAGGGTCTGGAAAGGGAAGAGACGGAAGCTGGCTTTGTTCACTGACCTAGGCTAGAGAGGATTCCTCCTTCCTTTCATTGCTCCAGTAAGAGCTGTGAAGCCAAGTGACATTTACAGCAGTTAATCAATGCATGCTAAAGATGCAGTATAAATGGTACAAGTGATACTGAGTTCCTAGTTTAAACTTACAGTATTTGCTCCAGGAGGGTTTTCATCAAGACTGCTGTGATCTGTAGTTCTAGATGTGGCCAGGGGCACACTTTGCAGCCACATGGGCTGACTTCACGGTAAGGCCACAGAACTTCACCTGCAAGCCCTTTCCTATTGTCTCTGCCACTCTTCTCTGTTAGTCTCCTGTTCCTTTTAGCTGTGCCACATTTCAGACTAGTAAGCAAAAAGATGACTGAAATAGTGATGTTGTCTGACACCATACTTTACCGCCATCTATTTCCTCTCTAGTTTGCAACTAACCTTATCTACAACCATAAGCACAACACAGCTCTGACTAAAGAAAACAATACATTAATAACAACTTTTTACATGACAGCATTCCCTACAAGCTTAGGCACAAAGCAAATGGAGATGTATGTGGATTATACAGTCATTAGCTGCTTGGAGAGGCAAGAATATAACCTTACTGTGTATGACAGAAACAGTTTGGAGTTTTAGGCAAGGAAGATAGCATGGAACAGAGGTGGGCCTTGCTGTGAAACCCCATCATGCAGAGTGCGGTGGTGGACATGCTGAATAGTTCACATAATATGTATTTTTCAAATAGGCAAACAGTGCTGACATACAGCCTTGCTGTTTGACAGATGATTAGCATATTCAACAGCATCACCTGTGCCTTACTGTTAGAAATAACTTAGAAAGAAGAGAAAGGAGAGAATGAGGTATGATGCATTTAATATTTTCATGGAATCTCAGCAGTATATGTATAAAGATATTCTTTAGAGCTGTTTTGCTAAATTTCAGTGCTTTAGATAACAACAAGAATATTGTTTCTTTACCTTCTTGTCACAGCTACTGGCAGTTTTATGATGGGAAGCTGGGAAGGACAGCAAAGATAAGGATGCCCTCACCTCCCTTCACTAAACAAACTCCCTTGATTTTGCTAGTAGTTGCAGATAGCTTGTGACCCTTGGTTAGAAGAATGATGAGGAATCTCTAAGACCTAGGAGTGTTTTACAAATTACCCATGTCTCTGTTCCCTCACTTTCACTTTCTCAGCCTTTAGTTTCAGAGTTGTCTTTCCGCTGGCTTCTGTATTCCACTGGATTCTGCTGATGCATCAAATTGAGTCATCAGATGCACACATTCTTAACTAGGTGGTGAGCATATGACTAGGCTAATTAATTATTCAGAAAGTTATAAAAGTGTCTTTGGTTCAATGCTTTATTCAGCCAATTCAGCCTCTTCACAAAAGTAGCTTTAAATACTTCTGTTACTTCTAATAGAGAAGATATATTTCAAATATTTGTCTACATATCTAGACCCCATCATAAAAGGAAGGAGTCTTGAAGGCTGAACTCACCTTAGGGATTTTGTATCTGATTGTGTTTCAAGAGAAAAACTCTTTAATGTATTTAACACACACAAGTGTAAGTATGTTTACACAGTTCCAGTTTTGATGTAGTCTGTATAATTGACTTCAGAGTTTCACAAGTCCCTGGCCTAGTGCAACTGATTTTTTGTCGTTTCAAAAGAGGAAGAACATAGAAGACAGGGAGAGGTTGTGTAAGGAAGGGAGAAGAGATAAAGGGTGAACTCTTCAGAAACCAGGAAGTGACAAACTGTACAGGAGGAAGCCTAATATTAGCGATGACAAGTATTATGTATGTTAGTACAAGGGTGCAGTAAAACGAGTAGCATCAGACTGTCTGTGCTCAGGTCTACAGACACAGATGTGAATTTCATACTGTGGCATTCGTGAAGGGTTTTTTATTATTTTTTATGGTCTTCAATCTATGGGAAGGAATTTAATTTCTCAATCGCCCAGCAGGATACCTAATTTTTGGAGTACTCTCCAGCAGAGAAAAAGAGAGAGAGAGACTACAACGTAAATGTAGCTAGTGAGAAGAAAACTAAATACAATTCACCATGTATCCATGGAACTGTAACACAATCAGTCCAGAGAATGTAATAAAAATACATGTTTGGAAAATATGCTTGGTCTTTCTGGTATGGACTTTGGGTTGGTTGCTTCTTTGCCATGCCAGTAGTGCATCTTTGTACTTGTTGAAGTGAGACCTCAAAACAGACACAGCATTTTTAAAGGGCTGCATCACTTACCAACAGTTTGCAAAATGACTCAAGAGGACAAATGTCCAAGGAGAAAAAGCCAGCATAGCATAACACTCGAAAATAAGTTTCTTGTAATCAGGATGCCATAGGGAATCACCTAAGGCTCCCTGGGCCACATTGCAATGCCAGAGGGCACATTCTTAGTCACATTCTCGTCATAGATCTAAACTCTATTCAAGATTTCTTTGTGAAGGGGAGGATATACTTTCATGATCCTTACACTTGGCTGGTTAGCCTACCCTTGTTGACTGCCTTTGAATATCCCTTTTGCTTATAAACATGGGGAGTGCTGTGGAAGTTGAAAACACAAATTAAATTGTTCCCTTAGAAGATCAGATCTCCAATTAGTCACCTAATAAAAATGTCAGGCATTTAATTTTCATGGAGGGAAAGCTGCCAAGAAATGTTAATGAAGAATATTAATAACTTTGCATTTCTTTATTAGTGAGAACTGTAGAAACTATATTTTTGGCAAGTAGTTGTTCACTGACAAATAGCCTTTCATGAAGACTAGAACTGTATGTCAGAAACTCAGCAAGTAGTTTAGGCTGATTTTTTTTGGTTTTTAATTTCAGAGAAGTTGTGATGGTGTGTTTCATTGATTCATTTCAGATTAACATTGTCATTGTGTTGAAAACTGTACCCACAGCTACAGGAATTAAAATAGTGTTACGAAAAACACTCCAAAAGAAGTAAAACATTTTGGTCTACAAAAAATAAAATTACTATGGGTTTCCTGGTTTGCTGAATTCTTCTGCAGTACAAAGTTGTTTTTTTTAATTTTTCAATTGAGCAGAAAATAAGTTATCCACGTAGCTCTAGCCTTTATTTCACTTTTTCATTCAAAACCTTAGCAAAGATGTAGCAATATTTCTTTTTATTAAATTTATGGCCATTTCATTTTAAAGCCAATTTGCTGTAAGATTTATTTTCCAGATCCTAGAACATAACTTTCAGCTACTTACTGGTTGGTTGTGTGGTCTGGAACTAGGCTTTAGCTGGGAGTGGAACATAGAGCTTAACATACAGAACATACAGTGATGCACTTCAGCAGAGATAAAGTGACAACTAAACAGGAGTTGACGTGGTAGGCAGAAAAAGACTTGAAACAGGTTCAAATTTCAGATTCTTAATCCACTGTGCAAAAAAGCAGGATGAAAAACACGGGTATTTTAAAAGTGCTAAGCTACAGAAAGTCACACAGACAGAGCAGTTCAGCTTGGGCATCTCAGGGATTCAGTAAAACCATGAAATGCATATTTTAGACAACAGAAAGATTATGTGACGGAGTGTCCTGGAAAAGAAAAAAGCCTAAAAAGGCTAGAATGATTCTGCCTTGACAAAAGAGAAGCAATTGGGGCCGATAAGAATACAGTAAAGTATCTAAAATATTACTATATTTTTATATAATCTCAGTTATATTATAAACTGAGATTTACGATCTGACAGTATTAAGCAAGTTTGAAATAAAGGCCTAGAATATAACTGATAGAAAGTAATCTGTTTAAAAAAAAAAAAAAGATTGTTTCTATTATAGTGAAAGTGAGTGGTAATATTTTTAAGAACAACCAGATAGCTGCATGGAACATACCAAATCAGTTATTTTGGTTGTTGGACGGACCCAACTGTGGTTAAGGCTCGGGGAGGAATTTTGCACTGCTTACATTTCTCTGGCATTGAAGCCATTATCCTTATAGTATCTGAATGTGTGTTCATCATTTGCTATTTGAGTTGATGTGGTTATACAGATAAATCACAGTGTAATCTCTGCTCCCAGATGGAGTAATACAAGCACTTGCAGAGCAAACAGTAACACACATTCCCTTAAAATGTAAACTTGCTGCTTAGAAATTCCCCTTTCAAGAAATATTCATATATGTCTAAATAACTTAATGAAAATGTTAACGTACAGAAAATAAACCAAGGATTTAAATAATGGATATTACAGTAGCTGTTGCAGCTCCTGCTCAGTAGTAGGTTCCTGTGCATGCAGAAAAGATAAGATTCCATAATTTATCAATTTAATGACTGGATTTGTTAAGATTAAAATAAAGATGCTCACACTTTAAAGTGAGGTTGTACTTGATGCCTGAGTCTGTGCCTGCTGGATATCTGAGAGCTCCGATTCCTAAAAAAAGGTCACATCACAGATAATGGAAATAGCACGAACATGCATGCTTCCGCCAGCAGGTACTAATGCAGCTGAGCTCCTTGTTGCTGTGTGTCCTGGGTGCTTGGGGGAGTGTTATGTCCCAGTGTCTAGTAATGTGTGAACTCTGAAGCTTTTCTTGGATTTGGGCATTCATGCCACACTCCCATATTGGATTTCTGGTGTCTAGTGACAGTCAAATTCACCCTATAACTTTTCTTTTCACTGAGAAGATTACTAAAACTTACTTATATTCCTGGAACTAATCAAGCTTAATATTGCTGAATTCGCTGCCTCTGTTAGGCATGGTTGAAGGTAGCACAGACATTCAAGAACATACAAAAAGCATATGCAAAAAATGTGATTGCATTTGGATTGTTTGGTTATGAAATATCACCCCCCCCAAATCATTAATTTAAAACTAATGGGTTTCAATTTATAGGAATTTGGAATTGTGAGGGTTTAGAATTTTTTGATCCCTTTGTAAATACTGGATAAAGAAACCACCATTCATCTAACATCAGGGCTATGCATTATTCTCTCTCTTGCATTCAGAAGGTTAAGGGCTTGTTTTTTGGCTATGCAAAGGGCCTTGTTTATAAACAAGAGAATAACAAATTAAAATATTCATAAATACATATTGAAGGATGACCTTTTATCTTTTTTTTTTTTTTTTTAAAAATAACAGCCAGTCTCAAGAGACATAGTCTGCTTGGCTGAATGTCTTTTCCCAGGATAGCCTTTCCTCTCTTGGAGGAAGGCTGCTTCAGTCACATCTCTATTTAACTGTCTGCCCCTCATCCTCCCCACCCAGCCTGCTGATCTGTGTTTCCAAATATACCCTTAATTATATATATGGAAATGTAGAAATATAAGAATAGCACAGTGGCATGTTCCGGTTTCTAGTCTGTTTTCATAACAACATAGAATACTGCTCTGCAAAGCAGCAGAACAGATTAAAGATCACAGAAAATTGTTTCTGGCTTACTGTTTCTGGTTTTGCAGGCACTCGTGGAATTTGCAGGTTACAGATGTCTTTGTTAGTGCATGGCCTCGGCATATGCTTGAAGATGCTGACAGAACGTGCAGAGCTACTACATGACTTAAATTGAAAAAAAATAGCCCCCAATACGTGGTTTGACTTAATAATACCCTAATCTGTAGGGCAGTGGATATCACATTTCACATTGTTCAGATACGATTGCCTAATCTTTGCACTGTAATTCTGAAAATGGTTGGTAGCACAAGGTGTCTCAACCTGTTTTGTCTTTTCAGTCATTAGTAGGTTATTTTTTAAGCATGCTCAGGCCTGCATAGTACTTAGAATGATTTTCAGTTGCTATTAAAATCCTGGATATCATACAGATGAATTGGTGGAACAGGAAGTAGATTACTCCAGGGTCTTTACGGGAGTGTCACTATATAGGAAAGGAGTCCTTAAAACTGTATGTGGATTGGGGTAAAGTCAAGAGTGCACTAAAATATGGTACAAATCAAGCTCAGCAGACATCAGATCTGGTTCCATCATCTCTGTAGTTTTTGTTTCCTATAACTACATATAGTTGACTCAATATATATAATGATTGACAAATACAGAATAATACAAAGGACCTTTATATAATATCATAAGAACAGGCTGGCTGTACTTGCTTCTGAATCCCTTCCAGCAAGACAGGAGACAGATGCATATTTTTAATGCTGTTTCTATAGCTCAGGCAACTCTACAGTTCCTTTGGCGGTCTGTTCTGACAGACAATACAAGGCAGCATGAGTAGCTAGGTCTGTGCCACTGAAATGAATTCAAAGTCAGTGCACCTGCAGATCTCAGGTACTTTTTCACTCAGTGAGCACTGCAAGCTTCTTAGTGCAGCTTTACACACATTTTTTTTCATTGGACTGGGTGGAGTTCAGGAAGAAGCCAAAAATGTTCTTGCTTGTGTAATTTTCAGTTAAGATCGGCTGCATTTAATTCTCAAATGCGATGTTTTTCTATGAGCTTATGTAACTCTAAGCACAAGTTATGTGATGCCTTGTGCTCTGACAGAGGAGCTAGAAAGGTTACGGTTCAGTGGGATTTGGAATGTGGAAATCCAAACCTATTTAAAATTGTAAAAAAAAAAAAATAAATATCTACCATATTCTTTATCTTTTAAAACCATCTCTTGCCTGTGTCTCTGAAGAGTAAAGAAGCCTCAGCTGCTTTTGATTCCCTTTTTTCAAGTATCTTTATCTCTTGGAGACTCACCGCTCTTTGAGACCTGCTAGTAACACTCATAATACACAAAAATACTGCTGCTGCCAAGGCATAGCGTTAAGACTCTCAGTATACACATTCACATGCTGGACACGTTTCCTGCCATATTTAAGATACGTGATAACATTTCCACAATAACTTATAGTATCAAATTCTGCAGTCATTGTATAAAGGTAAAATTCTGACTCTAGCATCACCTAAGATGGAGCTCAAAATCTTTATTGTGTTGTGTACACCCACTTTAATGGTGAAAGTGCCTCATTGAGTACAACATGTCCATGGGTTACTGCTTATGCAAGAAAGTTGTACTGTGGCTGCATGTTCCCTAATGAGATTAGGCAATCAATTCATATAATCTCTCATTCTGTCGATTGCTTTACAGCTGGTAAGAGGACATTTATATAACTTACCTGCACAAAAAACCACATCCTTTCTGTTTGAGAGATGAGACTGATGACAGACTGTGAATTTCCATGTGTGGTTTTGGAGCAGCAGCTAGGTCTTGTCTTAATTAATACCCTGCAGCAACTTTGTTCCAGGCTGTGTACTAATTTTTTATGAGCAATAAAGACTCTCCTATCTTCACACAAGGCATCCAGCATTTCCTCACAATACAGCTTTTCTTTGAGAAGGTATTGCTAAACCTCAACAAAGCTGAGAAGCACTCTAGAGAACTTACTACCACTACTAGAGTGATTCCAGCTGTCAGAGAATGCATGGAGGGGAAAACCATTTGGCCAAGAACCTTAAAGGCAACTACCAAGAAGATACCAAATCAAGACTAGAGAGGACTGAGGGGGAAAAACGGTTCCTAGGAAGGAGGAGAACAGGGGACAGTAGAGAAATAGTGGAAGCAAGGCCACATTTTCTTTGCCTCAGCACCCAAATCACCACCACCACCATCATCAACAGCATCAAATCAGGCAGGTGAGTAGGAACCTGAATGTTCTCATGCAGATCTGACGTGCAGTGAGGAGAGGAGGAGATAAATTGTGCAATACCTCCATCATCTGACTGTTAGTGCTGGATAACACAGATCTTAGACAGTCCTACTCCAGAACCTCTTCTCTTTTTAGGAACAGGACTGTCATGCCTACTGCTGGCTACCAAATACTAAACATAGAAAAGAGCAGCTGATGCTATGCTAACTAATCAGGAGAAAAGGTACCATTTCCTTTGTGCTTCGTGGTGGTGTCTACAGCAGAAGCAAAACATTGCATGGTAACTCTTGCCTGCCTTGTCTGAAAGTAGTTATTTCATGGGGCAGTCCTTCTAGCGAAGAACATTTGCTGACACCATTTGTAATGAAAACAAATACAGAGAAAATTAACTCAGGCAATAGAAGGCCATTGTCTTACCAAAAAATGATGCCATAGCCCAGGGGTGAGAAACTTCGATTCTGCAGGCCAGATCACCTGTCAGACTATACCTCATTGCCCTTCTTCCCAGGGGTCCCAGAGTCCTCATAGAAGTATATCTGTTGTATGACCAAAACACAGGGAGAGAACTAGCAAATCTGCTCTCACAACAGGGATGACTGGCATTTCACACTGCAGGCAGGAGCATATCTAAGAACAGATGACTGGATACATGACAAACACAGCCAGAATATATTTGTTTTCCATTTGTTTCACATTTCTATCAGCAGACTGAGAGATGAGTCCCTGACAGTTCACAGGAGAAGGCTGAGGAGGACATTGAATGGATTTACACGGGTTTAAGTGACAAAACTATATCCATTAAACCAGTTAGTGGTTTTATTCTTAAAAAGTTTGTGGGGCCTTAAGTTTTTTAGGCTTTAGTTCAGGGGAAGCCAACTGAAAGCAGTCCTGTTCATCTTAGCTGCCTTTTGCAGATCACTTAGGAGGTGGTGTCGATGGTTCTCCATATGAAAATCTCCCTTGTGTACTGTACAGATACTACCATTGCAGTATGCATTGTAGTTGTAGGTGTAACTAATGAAATCCACAAAATGTGCTTGAGAACAGTTGGTCTAACGAGCCTTGGTGTTTCTCCTAAATAATCAAGGAGACATCGGGGACACTTGCTTTCTCCATGTTCTTGAACAACATCCTATTTAAAAAAGGAATTACCTGTCTGTTCATTGAGACACTATTTGAGATTTGGCTGAAGTATCTTCGAAGCTTCATAAACACAGGGGAAAAGAACCTACAAATCTTTTTCTGAGCAGGAGCCTCCTAAGTAGATCCTGGAGATAAACGTTATGGCGAAATCTGCAAATTTAAAAGAGATTATTGGCTGCTTAGATTGAAGGCTGGCTGGGGTCAATTTTGCTATTAGACAATTTTAATTAAGGTGTATTGAATTTTTACATGAGGCTAATTTATTTATTTATTTCCTATTTGGTGTAGAGTGTTGAGAAATTTTATTTCTTATTTTGGCACAGAATTTTTCTAGCTCTCTGGGCTTCTTGAACTGGCTATTCAGCATTAGAAAGATTAAGTTGGAAGTTATAAAAATTACAACTACAAAAAATGCTAAGTCCATGTATTCACAAAAGAATAAGATGATCTAGATTAATAACAAATAAAGAATATGTGATGTTCAGACTCAGCAGCAGTAAGAAACAAACCACTATACAGAAGTAGTTTCACGATGTGATGTTTTTATTTTTAACAAACGGAGAAACTAAGGATGGAAACAAATAGTACAAGTTGCCCAAGGCTACGCAGCACATCAGTGATGAAGCTGGGAATATATTGCAAATACCCAACTATGCTACTTCTGTCTGCAACCACTGCTCAAGGTTCTCAGGCCACACATCTGCCACAATGCGTGAGTGCAGACCTCCAGCACAGCCACGCAATGGCATGGGTATGTGGCCCTCTCCAAGCTGTCTCCCATGCCTGGGATCTGTTGAGAAGGGCATCAGGTCACCAGACTGCTATTTCTTTGAGCTCACTGGTCCTACCTTAAGCGTAACAGGTCATGGTTTTTAAGTTAGGTAATGATAGAAGGCTGCTACTTTCAATGTGGCACATTTACCTAGTTGAAATACAGTGCTCCCTGCCTGCCTTCTACATGACACTTAAGGCAGTGAAGAAGAGAAACCATAGTACCTTGTAGCAAATGCAGGAAACACAGACACGGCTGTGGAAAGCACAAGGTGAGAACCTCACATCCAGTGCTTCAAAATTGCCAGTTTGCATTTTCACCATAATTGTTTTTAAGTAGCTGAAGAGAGAGACTTCATCACACCTCCAGAACTTCAACACTGAGTCAGACAGGCATAGGTACAGCTCGGAGGAATAAGTGAATATTCTTTAGAGCTCAGTACAGATACTGTCGAAGTCCAGAAGTATAGTCCAACAGACTACAAAAGATATGAAATGTGACATCCATGAAAGGATCAGGAGCCTGGCATCCCTGAAGATCCAGTTATCAAATAAGGTATCACTAGTTTGATTTACAGTACTTTTTAATGGGTTGGAATAGTACAGTGGCCACCTCTCTAGCAGAGAGTAGCACCTTCTCCATCTAGTTAGTGCCAAGTGGCACCTACCTCGCTCCCAACCTTTTCATTCTAACTTTTGCATAAAAAAAACCCAACACATGGAATACATTGCTATGCCTTCTAATCATCCCATGTTTGCTTCCTGCAGGTGAACGGCCTTTTGAATGCAACTGGCAAGGATGCAACAAGAAGTTTGCTCGCTCCGACGAGCTAGCCCGTCATTACCGCACTCACACTGGAGAAAAGAAGTTCAGCTGTCCTCTCTGTGAGAAACGCTTTATGCGCAGTGACCATCTGACAAAGCATGCCCGTCGCCATGCCAATTTCCACCCGAGCATGCTCAAGAGGCGAAGTGGAAGCAGCTCAAGAACAGGGTCTGTCAGTGACTACAGCCGCTCAGATGCCTCAAGTCCAACAATTAGCCCTGCCAGTTCCCCATAGACCTACCTGCACTGGATGTCAGCACTTTGCCTCTAATACCTAACATGGAGTTTTGTTTGTGTTGCACACATTTAAAAAACTCTGTCGCTTCCCCTCCTCAGTTCCCCACCCTGTTTTGTTTTGTTTTTTTAAAATTATCAGTAAATAGCTGTCTCCCACTGCAATTTCCAGTCAAATCTTCTTTACCGAACCACACAAGTGGCTACTCTAACCTCATGGACAGACTTACATGTTCCACTTAGTGACTCCTGCTGTCTCAATATTTCATACATTTTGCAACAATTTACAGACCCTCTTGATTATTCTTTATAAGAAAATGAGAAAATCTAAAAAAAGAAAAAAACCCACCTAATTCACCTCAGGTGTCAAACTAGTTTTGTAAGACCGGATTGCACAACATGAGCATATGTACACTTACAAATCAACTGTGTTGGATTGTGTCCCTCTTTCTCCTTTCTCAGGGATGGATATTTATGTTACACAATAATTACAATGAAGACATACTCTAACCGCAGCCTTACTCTGTAAATATATTTGCACTCAGCAGCTCTTTGTTAGATTCTTTAACACACTGGGGAAAAATAAAAAACAAACAAACAATACAAAAACCAAACCAGTACTGGAATGTCCTACCAGACTCTTCCATTGTTTGTTTTCCTGATTATATACCTACATTGGGGAGTGTCCAAACAGGAGTTCTGTCTTTCTCCAAGCTGCCCTCTGCTTTTGGTAGCAAGCTGTCATTTCACTTCATGCTGAAGATGCTCAAAAACCAACTTCCTATTGCAAAAATCTCTGTGAGGTTGATAAGCTTTGTTTGTTTGTTTGTTTGATGCTAGATAAAATTCTGAGAAAAAATTCTAAACAAGATGCCTTAAGTAAATAACCTAAATCACAAGGAAACATTTACACTGGGTAACATTGTATTGCAAGATGGCATGGAATTTTGGAGGCATTCTGTCGTCGCTCTCTCCAGGTTGTTAAGCTCTCTGCACTGCTTGTTCAGTATGGGACCAACAGAATATTCAAATCAAACCACACTGACTTGAACAATTTTCTTTATTCCTTTTTTATTTTTTTCTTTTTAATGAACTATGGCAATAGCATAGCTGAACCAATGCCCACCAAAACTTTCATCAAGGTACTTACCTACTGTACAGCTGTATCTTAGCAAGACAAATTGGCTAAGACATAGTTTCTGTATCCTGTTGCATCACAATCATGGTCACTGATAAAAGGAAGCAAAAATCATAAGGTATCTTCTGACTGGAAAAATAAAACACACATTAAGTTTTAAAATAAAATTACATTCTAGCTCAGCACTACTGCAAGTTTATCAAAAATTCATATACCAGCCTTAAGTAAGGTGCTCTAATTTCTGAATAACTGCTTAGAGACAAAAAGGGAATCTTGGTTAGTTTTCAGTAACCTTCAAATATTTGACACTAGATAGAGCACTAGGAGATAGATTTTTATGTTCTATATGGTAGAAAATACAGCAAAAGACCAGGAGCATTGTGATGTACTGGAGACCTCATTGGCAGCAAATAGAATTTCCTTGGTTTGGCTGGGTCTGATGGTGCATATTATAAATTCAGGTCCTTTTGATTCTGGAATTTTTGGGGTTTTCTTGTTTTCACTGTAGGGTATAAATGCAGTTAAGTGTAGCATGGTGAAAAGAAACTCTCTATGCCAAACCTGCCGTTCGATATCAAGTGAATGCCTCCACATTCCAAATGAACCTGTATCTTACTTGCTGCTTTGCATTGATTCAATTTTGCAAGTTTTTATTGTACTGTATATTAACTGTGAGAGGCTAATACAGATTTCGAAGTAGTTTCATAGGTACTTCCGTAATATTTACATTATTCCTAATACTACGCATTCTTTTAGTTGTATGGATAAATACTTAAAGACAGTTCAAAGTGCAGATATTTCAGTATTTTTTTTCACGTTCATTTGCGTCAGATTTCACCTCTATTAAATCACAGTTTTCCCCTTCTGAATTGGAAGTCATGCGAGGCACAATTCTACTGTTTCATTTCAGAGAAAATGAAAGAACATTGTAAAGATTCTTAGCAAGACATCAAATACTGTTGAGTTTGTGCGATGAGTTGCCTAACCACTGTGAGTGAGGGGAACATGAGTTGGGGGAAAGACCAGATCTGTTTGCCTCCATAGATTTCCTTTTCTCTTTTTTTCTTTTTTTTCTTTCAAATCTCACCTACTGAGATACACTATTTTAACAACTTGATACAATTCAGGTAACAGGAATTCACATTTCAACCATTTCTGTGACTGCTAAAAGTGTTCTTGTGCTGTAGTTAGTAAAGAGGCATTTAAGATACCTAGCTAAAGGAATTCTACAGGTCAGCTGTGTCTTGTGCATATACTTTGAAACAAGTAATAAATGCATTTCTCATTATCATTATACCTTAATAGAGGGATGGGGGTGTGTGTCAAAAGGAGAACTAAGTATCAGCAAAAATCATAGCTTCCATGTTCTGTTTGTTGTAAAATCATCTTTTCCAAAAAGAGCATCATTTAATCTTTAGCAAAGGAGGAACCACTCCAGTCCATTTACTTAGGGCATAATAACTCAGCATGAATCAGTAGGTGCATTACAAACAGGTTGTTTTAATAGCCTGGAGAAAGAATATTTGCACCAGGTTCTATTAGTACTGAGATTATAGGATATAAAGACTATGGACACCTATTCTGAGTGAAACAAGAAGTATGTAATCTTTAATGCAAACAGTAAGTTAAGCATTTTATGTGTATTCCTCATAGATAGCACTAACAATTCTCCAAGTTTAAGCAGAAAAAGAAATTGGTTCAAAGTTGAATTTCAAGTTCAGCCAGTTCATCTAATGAGAAGGCGATGAGACTATATGCAGCCACCATAGATGTACTTTCAGGAAATTCTCTGAAATTTGTTGTTGAATTTTTTTTTTTAAATTATTTTTTTTTTACATCTTTGCTGTAAATACCTCAGAGTGTGTCAGGCTGACAGTCAAATTACTGTGTTTTAAAATCCTAGCTAGAGTTTCGAGTATCTGCATTAAATGCTTAATACACGATAACTTTAGGATAAAATTCCAAACCACTAGTAGTTTCCAAAATTGAATGTGAACAAAACTTCTATTAATATTTTAATATAGAAAGAGAGCGAGTGGGGTTTTCTAAGATCTTCTAGATGCTAGAAAAGAAGCAGAAGCACCAGCAAAGTCATGAGACTCCATCCTCATGATGGTTCCTCCTGAGTTTTGCAGATACAAGAAGTCTGAGCAGCTCAAATTACGTTCTGAAATCTGGATGCTTATCCAAACTAACCTCAGATCTTTACCTTTTTATTGTTTCACCCAGCAGTGTAACCTAAAACAGTCTCCTGACGTAGCAAGCACTGCACGCTCTGGAAATACTGCTCTGGCAAAGTGCAGATTTCTTCACAGTTCTCCATTTGGAGGAGGGCGCATCTCTCCTCCTTTCCCCCTGCAATCTGTTGAGGTGAATACCCACAAGCTACAAAATTGCCCTAATTTTCTTTTAATTTCACAATATATAACAGGTTTATTATTAAGAAAGCCCTGAAAGTTTGTTTGTTCTTTTCCAGCAATGATTCTAGCTTTCTAAGAGTTGAGCTTAACTGCTTTGCTATAGGAAACGGGTGCAAGTTAAAATCATCACTTAGCTACCACCACTCAAGTGAAACTAAAGACGCTCTTGGAAACTGCTTCGCCCCTTCCATTAGCCTCATTCTGTGCAAAGGCCTAAGGTGCATTAATGGCCACATGAATTCAGTTTTTATCCTGCTTCTTAGAAAGCAGTCCTGGTAAACTCCTGGCAGCTAGATTTTATTGTGAAAATTGTTTATATCTGCAAATTAGTTGTTCCTTGCTTTTATAATATATACATAGTATCTGTTCACATAACTGCAAAGGTATATTTTTATAACAAGGCAGCAGAAGCCTCTTTCATGGTAACACCAAATTCCTCTTTACTGCATTAACCCTTGCAGTAACTTTTAGTTACGAGAGCCTCTGTACACCTTTAAAACCTCATTACCTTCCATCCAGACATTCAGCGCCTTCCATGTTTCACGCAGCCAGGCAGTAAAAGGCCGTGCGAGGAGCTTACCCATTTCTAACTATTCACATTCACAACTGCTTTTCTCCCATTCTTTGCCATGAGTTCTAGAATTTGTACTGTGTGAAGTGCATTGTTATTTGGGCAACATGGTTTGTGAAGAAAGAATAAGAAAGATGAACTCTGCATACTTAAAGTTTGCCTTTTCATTGCTATTTGATTTACTGATTTCATTAGGTGATGCCTACAAATTGACTTTCAGGTGCTCTTTTATTCCATCACACCATCTGTTTATGCATTGGGTGCTAACATACAGCCTATGTCAGTGAATGGTATGATGAACATCTGTATTTTTAACTCTTTTGGGGATAAAGCTATGGCCTTACGCAGAAGAAAATAACCAAATTATATTTGTTTACCCCATAAGCCAGAATATAGAATGCAAAAGCCCATCCACTGGTATAGGTTTTATATAATTATATATATATATATTTATATATATGGATTTATATAAGCATATGCACATATATAAAAATACATATATGTGTATATAGTACTCGTATATATACATAAATACACAGCAGTGTGTATATACTTCACACTGAATAATGAAGGGATGTCTACAGAGCAAAAAATAGGTATCCATTTCATTATAACTAGTGATGGGTCTGAACCAAAATCCTAGGTCCAAATGCCATTGCATGTGGAAAGTTTGAACCTGTTTTTTGATATCTGTGGTTCAGTTTCATCTCTGGTTACAGCTGCAGTTACTTGTGTATATATGCATTCTGGGGGACGTGTATACATGCACATGTGTTTTTTTCACAGGCGCATGCCTGTGTGGGTGACAGAGAATATGTGTGCCAGTAAGTGTGCGCGTGTTTACATACGTATCCCCAGCTTTGGTGAACTATAATGTTACTGGTGTCATCTTCACTTGTACAGTTTTATCAGCAGCACATGAATGCTTCCATGGGTCACTTTTCAACTCTTTTACATCACTACATTGAAGTATTACAGTTGTACAGTTATATGTTCATCTATTCTTGCTCTGCTGTAACTTTTTATGTATTTTGTACTGCATAGATTATATATTGTGATAATGTCCTATGCAACAACAATAAAAAAAGGAAAAAGAAAAAGGAAGAAAATTAACAACTGTAAAATACCGTCTTAACTTGTATGCATGGTTAGTGACGTTTACATTTTCCAAAATAAAACTTACTATGAAAAATTGGTTTTCCTCTTAATTTCCTTCTCTATGTATCAGTTAAAAGGCATCGATTGTTAATATTTCTGCTGTTCATTTGAGGCTTGATATCTTTTTTGATATCTTTGTTTAAATTCCACCCAGTGCTATTGTTTAAAATAGGACTTTTTTTAATCATTGAGAGAAAATTTCTGTGATGTTTGGTTTTTTACTCTCCTCTGCTTTAACAGGTATTTGAGAGTTGCATACTGAAACTCCTTTCACAAAGCTTTTCTTTACAAGATGGTTATGGGATTAGTATGCATGACTTCAAGGTCAGAGAGTCTGGCACCCTTTCTTTCAAAGCCCAGTTCTTTGCAAATTTCTGCTATTGTCTCCACAAGTGGTACTGTCCTATCAAAACAGTAGTAATTTAATCTCACAGCACCCTGAAATGTTCTTTCCTAATTTTAAAGATGAGGAAATTGAAACACAAGAGATTTGAGTGACTTTCTCAAAGACACAAGGCAGTGACAGATGTATGCCTTTATCCTCCCTTGAAAGGAACACCACGCCCCCAGGAAAACAATTTTGTGCCCTATAATGAATATCTGTCTATGGAACATTATCACTGATTGCAAAAATAATTTAAAACAGTGAACGACTGTTGAAAGATGAAAGCTAAAATAACCTTACTAAGCTAGGGGCAAGTATGGGAATTACTTTAAAATTAGTACATTTTCTTGTGCAGGGATCATGAAACCGTTCAGAGCAAATAACTTGGACAGCCATTATCTTTAATAGCAGGTTTCCCCATGTGTTCATTACAGAGTTGAACTGTCAGTGCTATTATTATCTCTGACCATGCGGCAGTTAGCTTGTACATCTGTACGTGTCTGTGATCAGCTGCTGTTTTATAACTTACACAGAGGAACTAGCTAAATCACAAAATGCTTAACTACGTTAATGCAGTATTTAAGGGCTTGTTATCCGAGAATAGCATACTCGCTGCACATGCAGTGGATAGCCCCAGCTCTATTAGTGAACCCTCAGTGGAACAGCAGACATTTAAAATGCTTTTGTCCAGCAGAAAACCACAGGTTTGCTTCATGCTCTTCTACTCACATTAGCGTGATGTGGCCTCTACTGCTTATTCTCAATGTCTGTGTTGTGACTGGCAAATCCCAGGCAGAGGACTCTCTGAAGCATTCAGGTTGTGAGAATCCTCAGGTGGGAATCCTGGTAAACCACCCAACACCTGAGCGAGTTGAAGTTCCCTTGCAGACCTCATGTATCTGTCTGTTGAACTTCCTCCATTTCAGACCCACTGCAGTAACAAACATCACTCTACCCCAACAGTCTTTCCGTTAATGCTTCCTCAGATGTCCTGTCATCCCATTCACAGTTTAGCTCAATTTTTGGCCTTGAACAGACAGGCTAGGTAGCTGCTTTAGAGATCATGTTGCTTTTTGCTAGTTTGTTCCTATGGAAAGGGTGTGACATGTCTACCTCTGCCGCTACCTCGTTTTTCGGCCACTCGCTCTATCTGAATTCACTGTTTGTACCGGGAGGGAGGTGCTGAGGGGTCTTTTTTCACTGATGCTGGAGAAAGTTGATACAGACTCTTGCTCCTCTTTTCTGTGAAGGAATGAGTCTTAAGTTTCTTGAAAATACAGGTTACACAACACTTCTAGGCACTGTTTGTGAAAATAGGCCCTGAAGAGTAGCATTTCTGAATTGTTCCTACATGAAGGATCTGCCTCATGTTTGATAACAGAAGAGCAGTCAGAGATTGTTTTCTAAACTTTCTAGAAGAACTAAAAGAGAAACAAATCCTTCTAAAGGGATATGCCTTTTCATATGGGATAAAGGGATATGCCACGCTTTTCAACAAGCGTGGAGTTGTTGCCTTGGTACTGTAACATTATGTGCCTCCCCACCCAGACACCCACGCTCTGAGACATGTATGTTAACACATTCTCATCTGCAAAAGAAACTTCTCTCAGGTTGCTCAATGTATGGGTTTGTCTTGCCTGTGACTCAGCATTTGCCGTGAGATGTTCGTAGACTTGGCAGTAGTCCGTCCGTTCAGAAGAGAAGCTCATAGAATTAGGATGGGATTTTCCTATTTACATTTACCTGTCTATCATGTCTGGCTTCAGAGTTGTCCACCTAAAGGTTCATTGCCCCAGCTTTTCAAGGAACCACACCCACGGCATGCCTTGCTAGCTGCCCACAAGAAATTAAAGTGACATAAATATAAATACACAGTCAATAGAAACAGAGAGAAAAGTGAGAGAAGATGGAGATTGAAATAAAAAGAGAGGTGAGGACAATGGGACAAGCTGAGTGTTTCTGGCAGCTGACCAGAAAGGCTCATACGGCACCAGAATCAGTGTGGGGCTTCCTAAAGAATTTCAGAGCAAGCAAGCTCGGCAGCATCTAAAGATGACCAGAGACTGCATCATCTTTTCTAAGAGCAGTAGAGGAGGGATCTAAGTCAGACAGTGATTCAAGCAGACAAGGACACGTGTCTAGCTAGCTACAATGCGTTGCTGGCACAGCTAGTAGTATAAAGAGAGGGAGGAGTTATTTTAATAGATTTCTCAATCCATGCACCAGAGAAGGGAGGAGAGTCTGGGTGCCCAGACATCTGAGCAGCAAGAGGGGAAGAGGAAAGCATGAATGAACACTGGCTTTGTGAGCCGGATTTGTGCTTTGGGCAACTCAGAGAACACGATTCCATTAAACAAGTTGGGGGGGGTGGTGTGGTGTGTGTGAAGAAAACAGATCTAAGAAAACTTGAGTGAAGTTTTAGGCAAGAACAGGCCCCAAAGGTCTGCTAACAAAACCCAAACACTGAGTTTAGTAATAACTCTACCTCACCAAGAAAAAACAGCTCTAGAGTATAATTGCTACCTCATCATAATTGTAAACGATCAACCTGTCCTACCTGGTTAGTGCTGGCAGGAACTAGATTCCATCTTTGGTTCCCACTGGCTGAAAAAACTGTTAAACAGGAGAGGAGGGGTTGGCATCAGGGGCTGGGCTAAGGGAGGCTCCAAGACGCTGTTGCTGGCAGGTTGCTGCTGAGCTGAGGTTTCTCTCTCTGCATCACCGGATACAGGTGCCTCCTGGGCACAGTGCACAGGTCAGCGCCTGCTGCACTGGTGCTTGCAGGGTACGCTCCAGAGGGTCACAAAGGCTGACAGTGCCCCGGCTGGCTTGTGCAGAGCTGGCCCAAGTGTTCTTCCCAAGGCCTGCCTGGTGCGACTGGAACATCTCCCAGAGGGAAGGTGCCGTGTTCCAAGTGGGTGGATGAGAGAACACCACTGAGAAAAAAGGCCCAGACGAGGGACAAGAGAGATGGTGCTGTTAGAGAGAGAGTTTCAGGTGTATGGCAGCATCATAAGAGGAACAAGATGAAAAAATGTGGGAAACAGAGATGAAGGTGCAAGAAATGTGTACGGTGAGGTAAAGAGG
This sequence comes from Charadrius vociferus, assembly GCF_000708025.1. Taxonomy (NCBI): domain Eukaryota; kingdom Metazoa; phylum Chordata; class Aves; order Charadriiformes; family Charadriidae; genus Charadrius; species Charadrius vociferus. The sequence continues at coordinate 5,115,029 of NW_009648526.1, forward strand.
GGGAAGATAAGTATAGAAAAATAAGAAAGGAGTATAGAGTAGGGCAGTCATTTTCTGGAGAGAAAAAGAAAGTGCAAAATCCAAAAGGGGGTCTAGAGGAAGGAGTAAGATAGCTCGTGGTAGGATTTCCAAGACTAGAAGGTAAAGCATGTCAGTGCATAATAAACAGGACTGTGTGTCTTTAAGAGACCAATGTTTGTGTTTTCCCATGCTCTCCTATTGTGGAAATAACTTTGAGTCATTTCTCTGATCCTGGAGACAAACTGAACAGACACAAAACATAACAAAACACAATAGCAACGGGAAGAGAGTAATTCCTCCCTCCCCCTCCCCACCACACACACATTTTACGTCAGCGATCTGAACGCACTCAAAGCTTCCCAGTGGAATAGAAACAAGGCGCAGGCTGACAGTGTTGTTTGGTACACACTTTTTGAATCAAGTTCACCTTCACCACCACTGCATAAACAGTTAAAACATGAAAGCCACACTTCCCCAGTCTGTTACTTTTAAGTATGTTATCCAGTCTCTTTGGTTAAAAGTCTTACCTTCCAGATTTCCCACAGACAGTGAACTGCAACAGGAATTTGCTAGCTTTTTAAAACTTCAAAGCTTTGCACTTCAAAGACCCTACAGTTTTTCTCTCAAGCCTCATGCCCCACCCTCTCAAAAAAAAGATGTCAGTTTGGGACTCTCTCTCTCAAAATGCCACGTTTGGAAGTTCACATACATCTAAAAATCAACATTACAGCCATGCTCTTCCCAGAGGGGAGTAGAGATGGGCACCCATACAAGTGGCTGGCCCCAAACCCAGCCTGTATCAAGACTTCCTACACCACAACGCAGAATCACCCCTGATCCCAAGACGAGTCCATTTTCTCTCTTTCTTCCTTTAGCCTCTATTACTGTGCTGAGAACTATCTCAAACCCTTTGATGTTACAGACAGTGAGGTCCGATGAAGTTGCAGGGCCTTACGGGTTTGGTGTAACATGCAACCTTTTTGTTGACTTCGGAAAACAAAGTCCCAACCTTTCCTACTCTGGGGCTGCTGTACACGCTGCTCTTTGCAGCCTGCTGGCAGGAATAGCATGAATGGAGAGAAAGAGGGAAGTTTTGCTCAGGATTGGCAGTGCCTCCTCTGCTCTGGCAGTGAGCCCTGCGCCAGGGCAGGCGGCAGGCATGGGCTGACCGCAGGAGGCAGAGCAGGTTGGCAGATCCCTCAGGAGACACGACCTACACGCACCTTCCTCCCCACAGGAGAGGTGCCCCTCCCAGGGCTCCCCTCACAGCCCTCCCCAGTGTTTGCATCTTTCGCTGAAGACTGGGTCAGGGCTGGTTTCCCCTTAACGTGCCCTTCCGAGCAGCTGCCCTCAATCACCCGGGTGAGCCAACAAGAGGCAAGCCCGGGAGGCAGGAACCGTGCGCAGGGTGGGACTGCACAAACAGCACGACTGGGTGAATACATCAGGCCTGGCTGCTGGCTTCCCTGTAAGAAACCTTCCATTAAGGTTCCACTGGGTATTTTTGGGCTCCACCTGTCTATTTTTAGGAGGGATAATTAATGCCAAAGGAAATAAGGAAAAAATTAAGCTTTAAGTTCAAGAATGGAAAATTTTATATTCTCCATGAAATCACTATGATTAAGGAGAACTAAATAGGAAGGGTTACATTTCAGGAGTAAAAATAGGCTACAAGTCACTGTAAAAATTGTATGTTACATGGTGTTTGCTAAGAGAGGGGAAGCGTTTCAAGACAGTGCTTTAGCAGTTAACTGTTAGTAAATAGGAGTGAAGGCACAGCTGAATGCCCAGCTTTAAAACGCAGCTGTCCTCTGGCTGTGTTTTTGTACAGCGCTCAGCTATGCTGAGGTTCCCAGCTTCTCCCTGTGCTGTGATCTGGCATTGGGAGGGGCTGGCTGGGACCTCAAGAAGAACTGGCACAGGCTCTGCCCAGCTCTGTGCATGAAGTTACACAGGAAGGAAAATCCCAGCCAAGTTACATAGCACCCTCACCAGGTCCTTAAAATAATCTGCCTGAAGTACAGGGCTATTATAAGGCTAGAAAATCTGTTTTACGAACTCAGATGGGAAGTTCTCAGAAAAAAACCCCGCCTTCTTGGATACCAGAGCCAAAACGTGATGTAACAACATGTGCAATGCTTTCAAAATTCTGCCATTGTTTTAGTGATAGCAAGGGCTTAGATTTACATCCCTCAGCCTTATGACCGAGTCTTTTATCAGCGTTAATGTTACCATTGCCTGTAGAAGAAAAAAGCCTTTCTGGAGGCTTCTGGTCATGTGTTCTCATCCCATCTCACTCTGAACAGCAGCTGCTTCAGAGCAGGGCCTCCTTGCTTGCCTGCTCAGCATCTTCAGCTCAGCACCTTGCAGTCAACACAGACACGAATGGCATCTTCACCCTCCTCCAAGGAAAAACACTATCCAACCACAATCCACATTCACCATTAAACACACACACAAAGTTTTGTCGCATAGGGGTCACCTCATCTTAGACGGAGTCCATGTTCTAAACTCCTGACGCCACAGGGAACAGTTGTGTGAAATATCTAATAGAAGTGGGACATGTCAGGGGGCAGCAGCCAATATCTAAAGCAGTACATCCCTTTTAGGTGCATCTAAAAACAGTTGCCTCTTTGTGTCATCTGTGAGGTTTAACAACAAATTTCATGTGGCCAGGCTGGATGCTTGCGCTCTCTGTGCCAAAGAGCTTACTTGCTGCTCCTACCCATCTCACATAGGCAGGGCCTTATGTAGGCAGCCTTCTCTGCTCTACCTATGGTGAATGTACTCGCATACTTACTAATTAAAGTGTATTCGTAACCGGGTCCTACACTAGCCACTGCCGTTTGCTCCACTTCCTTCCTACTCACTTCAATTCAATGATCAGGATTTTTTATCGTAATTGGCAGATGAAGTCTGTCTAATGTGTGGTATTTTACATTTAAAAAAAAACTTGAATATACCGTGACTTACATGCTGTTGAATCTTGCGTAAGACGTATGGATGCTTGGGTCTGCCTTGCTTTCATTCCAGTCACCCTAACAGTTTTCAACCTTGGTAGGCATCCTGAAGATGATTTGCTGTAGAATGAAGGAAGTAAATTCAGTATTATTCTGCACAGTGGAGAGACAGATGGCATTTTTATTCAGGTGGTTCTGTGACTTTCTTGAGTAAACAGAGTGACAACATTTTTCTGTGCAGAAAGACAGTATTTTCATCTTGCAACTGCAAAATGGAGCGTAACAGAGGGAGGCCAGGAATCCTTTGGGAATCTCTCCAGCCCCAGGTAATTGCCTTGGCCTTTGATTCCTCAATCCTATTTCTCTTGGTTCTTACGCTGCACATAGCTAGACATTTGGGCAAATATTGTGGTCACAGTAATAATAAATCATGGGTTTGTTAATTTTTTGTCTTAGATTCACGGCACTTTGTGAGCTTAGATTAGTGGTTTAGCAGTCTTGTAAACCATTATTATCAGCTCGCAGTGTAGCCCCGTGAAGTCTGCTTTCTCCTTAGAGTCTTCATCATCTCTCCGAGGAGAGACACAGCTGGGCATGTCAGCCACAGTGTCTACTTCTGATTTAGGATCCTTACGCCCCTCTGCATTCTCCACTCTACCTAACTCTGGCCTTTTTTTTTGCGTGTGTTTTTAGGTTATTGATCCTGAGGGGCAACGTCTGCAACGCACTCTCCATTTACAGCACATCCCTGATCTGCCACTCTATTCCCACGCGGCAACCGTCATACAGATGCTTTTCAGTGGTGCAATTCCATCATCATAATTTCCAGTGTACACTGAAATTAGACAAGGGAGAACCAGGCCCTGCAACAGGGAGGAGAAACTGATTTTTTTCCCACATGACTGGTACTTGCTCTCAATCTGAGTTTTATAGCTATGTTAGGTTGCTTGAACTACTTTCATTTTGCTTCCCCTGAGTTAACGATAGTAACAGCTTTATTTCGGCAAGGCATCCAAGTTAGGTGGAATTTTGGGGACAGGTTCTCCATTAAAATGCACTTTTTATTTTTTTGCAAATGTGGTTACATGAAGAAAAACATTGCAATTATGTTATAAGTAGTGGGAGTCTTTCAAATGCGATAAATCAGCGTGATACACAGATTTATATCAGGAGATTACAGGAAGTACAACACATGAGGAAAAGCCTGTAGAAATACGATGTAGATGTGAAAACTGAAGACGATAACTGTAAGCAACGAAGAATAACTCAGAAATGATCGGGGAAAATATTAAGAGCGAATAATAAAGGGTGAGAAGGCTCACTGTGAGGTAGGCTCACTGTTTCACTGAAGAAGGGTTTAGCTGCAAAATACAGCATCATATCCTGAAGAAAACTGGTTTTGAAAACATTTCTAGAAAGTAAAATCAAGTATGCACTTACATATGGTTAATTTTGTAAAAGCTTTTTGTTTTCAAGCTAGTTAGTTACTGAACTATTTGAAGTATTCAAATCCAGTCTGAAAACCCATATAAGATATGCATTTTAACAGTTCTGGCTACAGAGCTGCTCTCTAGTTCTAGGGGTTAAGCTTACCCAGTCAATAGTCTCTCTTGAAATATATTGATGTTACAAATGTCAAGGTTTAGAAATCTGACTCACATGGGGGATCCAAAAAGTGCTGCTTTTTAGAAATATTTTCTAGTTACATGGAGTTTAACTGAGCCATCTGCATAGAAATCAAACAAATGAAAATTTAAACCAAAAAGTTTTAATGTAGCAAAGATGATTTCTACGATTAAACAAAGTTAGGAGTAAATGATGTAACTTTTTTGATAGGATTTGAAGTTACCAGAAATCAGTATAAATGCTAGTTGGTTTAGTGAGAGAAAAAAATGCCACAGAAAATTGGAATCAGTTACGACAAAGCTGACAGGCTGGGGAGAATTTCTGTCTATCGGCACTCTACACATGTGGGCTATTTCCTCTCTTTTCATTAAGAAATCAAATTTTTGCTATATGCTATTAAAAATAAGCATCTACCACCAGTTTTCTGTGCAGTGGTATGTGACACCAACACTGCTTCCTGCATCCCCCCAGCAGGAGATGAGTCAGTGGGTTCACTGGTAAGTGGTGTCCATAGGTGACTCCACTGCAGGTTAGTGCCGTGAGAAGGAGGTTCACCGCAAACAGCCATTTGGGGTGACTCAAGGGAAGTAATGATTTACTAACACTGGTTTTCCTCTTTAATCTCTCTTATAAAGAGTTTTAAAGACAAGCAAAACAAATTAAAATGCTATTTTCCAAACTTCTGGATTGACTGAACACTCATCCATGCTAGTCCTGAGCAGACAGTGAAAAGGAAACAAATGTCCAAAACAAGCCGAGGGAATCCAAATGTCCGGATTTTGGCCAGGATGCCAATCAGGGAGGCCAACCAATGCTAGATTTCAACAAGTAAAGCCTTATGTTGCTTTAATGTCCTTTCCCCAGCAAGTCTCAAAATGTTTCTTGAGTGTAAATTCCGGTTCTGCAAGCAAGTCTGCCCTGTGTTTTCCTGAAGCTCTCCTGGAGTCCATAAAGCTCTAGAAGGATTCATTAATCTGATCATATTGAACAAATTGCATGATTGTGTCCTTTATATCAATACAAAAAGAGTACACAAGAATTACATCATGTACCATTGCAAAAAAGATAAAATAATTCCAGTATCAGTCAGCCAGGCAGAGAAGTTTAATATTACAGTGTCCTTATATTTAAGAACCACATTGCTAGAAACTAGTCATGCCAGTTAAGAAAACTCTTCAGCAAATGCACAGATCTGAGCAAGTCCGTAACCTTGACTGACTTAGGTATGCTGATCCTTAGCTTCTCTTCTGTCTTTAGGTACAGTATGTTTGCACCAGGAAGAAAAGAAATCCTACTGGCAGGTCGGCGTATGGAAACCCTTGAGATCTGCAGACCAGGTAGACATATTCAAAGATTCTTTGTCTCCCCTCCAAACTATTTAAATATCTGATTCATCCCCAGTTCAAATTTATGATGATGTCAAATGGCAATTATTGAGGTAAACACAAGCTGTGAACCCAGGCACAATAATGAAATGGTTAATAGGGAACTTGAAACAAGAATGAAAGAAGGATAAAAATAAAAATGTCAGCATTGCAATATAAAAAATAGACTCTTTCAAACATTTTTAAATTACTTGAAAAGATTAGCAGTTTAACTGATAAATAATTAATCATCAATCCACTGTCTCAAGAGAGGGTTAGCCCTACACTAACTAACAGTTTTATTAGTCAGAGGAAGTGCTTAAAAGAATTTTAAATAGGATTAGGAGACTAAATGATTGTATGCTAATACAGAGTAATCTGGGTTGCTCACTAAACTGGGTACAAACAAACCAAGTGTGTTTGATATAATCAAAATTAACTCAGACATTTAGGAAAAAAAACCCAGAACTTATCTATACTCACCAGATGGAGGACTCTAGCTCAGGAAGCAAGGACTCTGAAAAATACTAGGTCAGAGAGTAGCTGAATGAAAGTTCCTTGTACATCTTATGGCCGGAAAGACTAAAGACATCTTTGTGAATAAATTGTACAATAATTTCAGTTGGGAAATAAACTTGTACTGAAATGCAGACACTATCAATTATTACATAATAGAATCAGAGACTAATTGAGAAGAGGCTGTCTAATTCAGCTGCAGGCTGCCTAATCCAGCCTGTGGCACAGTCTGCCTGAATTCATTCTTGTTGGAGCTGGAGTGTATTTCACAAAAAACTTCCAGTCTAAATCAGGTATTCACAGATCAAGGGGCATGTTAAAAGGCTGAAGGATACTTGAACCACAGGCACGAAAAACACTAAATTCCAGGAACTGGATATACGTCTTTGCAACAGCCTTGGAAAGCTCGTTCTGCTTAGCCTGAGACAGGGTTAAGGGACAGGCTCCATCAGAGGGTACAAGCAATTCCAGGGCAACGTACCACTCCTCAATCAGACAGGAGTGAAATGCCATCCAAAGGCAGAAACTGGAGTGTGGCAAATTCAGGTTAGAAACAAAAGGGTTTTTTTTTAAAATGGCTAATTAACTGTTGGCACAACTTACCACATGTTAATAAGACTTCTTCAGCACTTGGGATTTCTCTAAAGAAACACTGTAGTTCAAAAGTAGTTGTTCGACAAATATCCTGTCTGCCACCTGATCCTGCAGGCACAGATTTCCTGAGGACGGCAGCAGTGACAGTCACAGCCCAGGCTTCGTCACAACAGCACCGTGGCACAGCAGCACCGCCCCTCTTTGCATGGAGGGACCTTCTGCCCTCAGAGCCTAGGAACTAGGAATGCTCGCTAAAAACAAAAGCCAAACAGGGCTGGCAGTGCCTGATGCATGGCTTTGGCCTCAGATTGTCAGAGTTACCCAATTTAGGCAAAGTAATCTTGATATGAAACTCAGTGAACATCATGGCAGCAGAATGAAAGCTTGTGATGAGCCAATTAACATTCCCCTCCCCGGGTCTGCAGCATGCCCCTTGTTTCTTTTCTAGGCTTCAGTGTTTCCCTGGCATAACGCTGAGGAAAGTACACAAAAAGCACAAACAAGAATTCAAGCAAATGGATACTTTAGAAATAAGTTAATTTTATTGAATAGACATTATGGCTTCTCTCCGTTTCAAATAATGGAGAAGCCAATTCACACAGATTACAGAGCTATCAGTTACTTTGAATAATCTTTCATAAAAGAAAGAAATTAAATACAGTTCTGCTATAAAAAGTGCGACAGTTATAACTGGAAGTTTTTCAAAACAAAAGCAAGTTTTACTACCTATTGCAAAAATTGGTTTAGTGCTTTAATACTTTACAAAGTAACAATCCAACTGCTAAAAACAGCTCTTACACATCATCTTTGTCAAAGAATGGATCAGAGTAAAAATGACATTTAAATTGAATTTGAATGAAAACTGCATGTAGAAAAGGTTCTCAAGAATTCACACTTTTCACAACAAAAAATATTTATTATTCTTTAATATTAACTAATGCTCTTGTTTCTTTTGAACGATGAATTTAAATGTGATCTGGCAGTCAGCTTAAAAATGATCAACTCTTTTGTTTGCCAACAAAAGTGACTGCAAGCAACCATGTCTTTAAATAATGAATAGGGAAGGGAATGGGAAAAGATAAATTCATACGGGATAAAAGTTTTGCATGAAAATGGTCAAACACAGAAAAACCTGAAAAGTCACTTCAGCTTTAAATCAATTTCTGATATATCTATTATATTGTTTATTTAAATGCTAAATCAATCTTTGCTAAAATAGTGTAAATTTATAGAAGACAACAAGAAACTCAAACTCAGATTCTGAAAAATGAGAAAGATGGAATGACTACCAAGAAGTTGAATTCTTAGCCAACAAAAATCAGTGAGACCTGCTTTATTCCATACTAACATTTACTTAAGCCCCGGTGAGAGCCAACTACTCTATTTCTTTGAAATATGGACTTCAAGTACAAATACACTTATTGTACATTTCTACAGTTTTAAAAATGCTGAGTTTGCTAGGTTATTAGAAAGAGTCACATTACCTGTCCTGATTTTTTAAACTTTACATAATTAGCTTTGGTTATAATTAAACAGAGACTCTTAGTTAATGAGTAAATTAACTTCTATAAACTAAGGGTGTGACATATGTTTTATTTGCATTCTTGTTTGGGGAGACAAGCCACACTCTATATGCAAACTGAACTGAAAAAGCAGAATCTTTTTTACTGGAAAATCTACCACAGGCTTTAAGGACAAAGAGCTTTAGAATTTGTCTAAGGAAGTAGAACCTGAAAGGAAAAATGTTAGCAATAGCAAAAAAGATATACAAACAATTTGGAGAGGGCATATTATAAAACAGTAATAGTAAAGTTAGGATGAATTAGCTACATATACCTTTTGTGTATAATAATCCAGACTGTCTTTGAAGATTTGGTCTTATCTGAGAGGCATTGGGTTTTAATAACACAGGATTGTGTAACAAAAAGGTAAAATATACCAAATGGCAGAAATACATGTAAACAGCATTGATATTTTCAATGTTTCATTCAACTTTTTCCATACAAAAATGTTAGTCACGAGAACCAATGAGGAAGAAGAAGGACTTCCAAGGAGAACAAAGTCTTTCAGCCATACAGCAGTCGACTTCAAGGCATTATGAAAAGTTTGTAACAGTATTTTACATCTTAAAATTGAATGCAAAATAAAGCTCTAGAGAGATTCCAATAAGAAAGTAAGAGCTCTGTGCAGATTTGAAGAACTGCTTCATAGCTGAATGATGGTAAGACTGGCACATTGCAAAAGCAACAAGGCGTTAGCAGGGTAAGAGCAATGGGCTTGGAAAAGACAGAAGTAATTGCTCCTCCCCAGGAGAGAGCACAGACCTAATCTAGATCATTGGGGTAGAGTTCTATACACAGCTGTCAAAGCAGGCCTGGAATACTATGGTTGGAACTCCTAGCTGCTTAGGTCTATGTGGCTAATTCCATTCAGTATTTAATCTAGGCTTAGATTCTGTTTGTTCTCCTTGGTTTATGGTGAATGAACAGAGATTGATATGTTGCATGGATGCTTCTTGAGCGGCTCCAAGGGAAAAGCATTTTTTGTACTGTACACGCACTGTGTGCATTATACAAAGACCGTATTTACAGTACTCAATCTTGAGCAAATAAAAAATAAAATCATTGCTTAATTTGTTAGTATTAAAACATAAGTGCACACAATTTGCAAAGTTTAGAGATGAGAGCGCTTCTGTCACGCCCACATGGCTATGTTTTAATTCATACCTGATTGCAAGCCCATTAAAAGGAGACGTAGGGCATTCTCTGAGCCTGAGATGCCATGTTTTGCTGCTACATCTCCTGCATATTTTAACCAGAAGCATGGGGAAGAGGCTTTGTGTTACTTAAACCTGGAGGCAATGACAACAAGGCAATGTTCCACTTCATCTTTACTGCAAAGATGCCGTTTAGACACCATGAGCCAGAGTGAACTGTGTGTGGTTTACAGGCAAGACTGACCAGGCTTGCCCTGTTTTGGCTAGGTTGGCCATGGCTCTCAGGCTTCCGACATACTGTCAAGACTTCATCAGGCAAAGTTCCTCTGCCAAAGGGTTCTAATTTTATTCTGTGGCAAAGCAGTTACGTGGGATTTACCTAAAAAGGTGGTTTTTACCTCTCAGCTTGCCTGAGAGGGAAAGTGCAACTCCAGTGTAACTCCATTTTTGTGTTTATAGTGTTTATATTGATTTTGCATGTGAACAAAGGAACTGGGTCACTGTCATACAAGCTTATTCTTTAAACGCCCTCTTAAACTCCCCCACTACCCCCAGCTTTTTTTTTTTTTTTTTTTTTTTAAAACCCAGCATTTCAAAGGGGCAAAATGAAAAGCAAAACGGGCAGACGGGAGTTAGGCACTGTTTAGTTCTAACATTGGATCATACTTTTGCAATCTCAGATGATTCTGCCACTAGAGTAGAATTTGCTTTGTTTAAGAAGAGAAGAAAATTTGCCATTTTTTCCTCTCCTTCTTCCCCAACAGCAAACTCTGCAGCAAAGTAAGAGACTATATTAGATGCAGAGATGAATGGAAAAAAAACATTTCTCTGTTTTCCCAGAATACAGGAAGATCTACAAAACTTCCAGTCTTGACAGGAAATAGTTTTTGGTACATCTTAACTATTTTCCCTCTTTTTAGTATTTTGGTGCCGTGGTTACTCTGCTAGCTACCATTATCTCTCTCTTTTCACCCCACCTCCTCTTTAGACTAAGGTTTCCTGACACAGTGACACTTACAAAGAATTACACTTTTTTAAAGAAAAATTTCTTTTAAGATTAGAGGTTGTTCAGATGACTACGCATACAGTTTAGGCAGACTACAGCAGGCTAGAGGGTTTTACAGCCATGGTTAAATGAGGAAGTGGGACAGAGGCTGCATCCAGTTAAGTGACTCTCAGTCCCCAGAGAGTCATAATTTTAAGGCTGTTTGGAACATGGTGGCTTTTACCCATATCACATGTTCCACAGTGCAAATGTGCATCAGCCATTTGAATTCTCTTGATACAGTACATGCATTCAGGTAATGGGAGATAAACCAGCAATCACAACAGCATATTCACTTGAGAGGAAAAAAAAAAACCCAAAACCAAAAACAAGACAGAGTGATCATGATATCCAAGAAAAAGAAGTTTTATCTCCCCCCCCCAAACCAGTGGAATACATTAGCCCCATTAAGAATGCAACAGTTAAACAATTATATGGTGTTTTGGTACAAGGCAAGTCTCTCCATATTCAAGGAATCACTTTATGAATCAGCCCAATTACTTGTTCAGACATGGAACATCACCAAAGAGAAAATGTAAATTCCATTGACTGAAAAGAAGTGTAGACTAATAAAGAAAAGCCCTGAAAACGTGTTGGAGTAATGCTCACTTGATTTTCTGAAATCAAGAAAGAGCTTCTGCTCCCACAGAAATTGATGCTCGGTACATCTTAAAACCAGTCTATTTCTTAGGAGAAACCTAGATGCAGAATCTTAATGTTAGGCATCTGGATTTGAAAATTTTGGTTGCAGTACATACCTTAATAGCAATTCTTAAACAAACAAACAAACCCCAACAAACTAACTCACCGAAATTACAGAATTTTAAAAGCTACACTGACTCCTAACTTAACATATGCATTAGTTTGCAAAGGTTTTTTTGCATGGTTCTTCAGTAATTGATATGTACAGTACAAAGAACTATGAAGAAAAAAAATCTGCACACTTTAATCTGCAAGAAGCTAATGCATATTTGATATATATTAAGACACAATGTATCTGCCAATTAAAGGATGACATTTCTGTGATCGAGTGATTTTCTTCCCACAGATGCTAAATGACTGCACTGGTTATTAATTCTTGATTTTCATTTGGTAGGAATAATAAATCTCTGATTTTGTTTTTAAAAAAGCAAAGTAATCCTACTCCAGTGGATTCAGGGCGTCTTATGAATGTCCCGAGTCAATCAATATCTACACAGAAATGTTTCATTTGGTAAGAAAACTTTCCCGATGAACGTTTATTTAGAAGCTGCTTATAAAAGTAGCTATTGGTAGGGACTGGAAGGAAGAGTAGAATTAAATAGGGAGGGATAGTGTTGTACCAAAATATATAAAGAAAAATGTAAAGCTTTTCAATTAAAAAAAATTTATATATTCAACTCGCATTAGATACAGATGTGCACAACAGACAGAGCAGTTAGAAACAACAAGTACATTTACAAAGCTTTCTTTTCATGGTTAATATCTACCAGCATTTCTGAAGGTAACCTACTAAAATGATGACCCTGTTTATAATAAAGGCGCAAAATATTGCTCTCTAGCATATTTTCAAAATAATATAAAAATAATTTCTATATTACAATTTAAACTTGGCTTGTAAAATTCCAACATAATACAGCCTTAGGTCTACAAACAGAACATACTTACAAACACTTTTGTGTTGTTTTCCTCTCATTTTTAACAATATAGTATTTTAGTCATATACACTGGAAATTAATGTGCAAATTAAAATAGATACTAGTGTCTGTTACCGAAATAATTTAAATTCTATGCTATGTACTGTTTGGTGATCCTCTGCGTAAGCTGTCATACCCTAAAACAAATACTCTTCAAATACACTGACAGAGACTTAAAATACACTAAGCTGAAAAGCCATCTACAATCGGCATCAGTTATTTTGCTTCTCTGGACCTATGTTTATTTATTATTGTGGTTTCTATTAACATACGGGTTTTCACCTGTGCAAAACATTCCCAGCGTTACAAAGACCTCACTCCCTTATTTGCTTTCACGTCCAGCTCGCAAGTGTTTTGTGTGTCCATGAAGCACCTGGGTTAAGGCCCCCATTACTAACGGGATTCTGTCCACAGGTTTGAGAGGACAGCAGATTTAGCCCAAAGAGGCCTACGGCTTCCCTCTACTCCTCAGGCAAAATTCTCATCGATTCTCTCCTTGGGAGAGTAAGGGTCAGGCTGCCTGAGGGGAATAAACACTGGCTAAAGGCTCAGGCCTCCATCCCATGAACGTTTATGCTTTTTCTTAACAGTTACGTTAAGTTTCTGAAAATAAGCAGTCCCCTTGATGCCAGGGAGACTATACATATTAGTGAAGTTGAGCACCAGCGTAACTGTTTGCAGAGTCAGAGAGTTAGAGGGCAGTATTTTGTCAGATCTGTGCTGTGCATTTTTTGATATCTACACATTCATCACATGAGGAGTAGATTACCCTGAATATGCCTGTATGTACAAGGACTGGTATTGCCTCAGCAGACTGCTTTGATCTGCAGCCAAATGGTGCGCAAATCCACGTTAAGCGTCTCTCCTCAATGCTTTCTGTATCAAGGAACACTGCTCACTTCACGAGTTTTGCATTTTAGAAAAGATGACTTCACTTGGCCTATTTAGGCTTCTTAAGAAATAAGCAACACAAAACTTTTCAAGTACAGCATCTTTCTTTCACTGATCCCTGTAATGTTACCTTTGACTTAGGAAGAAAAAACTAATGGCTAAAGAAAGCTGGGTCACACATTATATTTCCATTGCATTTATAAAACTTAATGAACCAGAATAACAAAAGGTTAATCAATTGTTTTAAAATCCAAAATATCTGAAGTTACTTTTGATAATCTGCACCACCTTTTTCTGAATGAGCTGCTTGTTAGCCATATGCTACAACTGATACTCATATCTGAAAAAATACTTGTAAAGTCTAGCAATACTTTATTAACTCCTTATAAAGCAATTAAAATGGAACTTTAATATAAAGTGTAACTGAAACGCATTATGTATTACAGGCCTCTTCTGTTACGAACAGACCTTAGTATCAGAGTTTATGAACAAAGTAAAAAAATTGCATAATAAGTTTACACCTTTTTTTAAATTAGAAAAATTGCACATTCACACATTCGAAAAATTCCAGCTTCCTCCAATCTAATGATCTCCTGGTGATTCTGGATCTATTCTGAGCAGGTGTAGCCTACCCAGGATTTAGTTTGTACTTTTGAAACTGGACAACAGTGATAATTGTTGAGTCACTATCAAGGAGAGAGGGGAAAAAGCACATACAAATGCAAAAATATCCATGTGTATTGCAGCCACTTAAGCTAATAGAAGAAATGAATAGGGTCCTCCAAAACTTGCATTTCTCTACAGCTGGGACTAAGTGGTAACTCTAACGAGCTCTGGAAGGTACAGAGAGGGCAGATCAGGCACAGAAAAGGACTTGCTGGCCTGTGGTCTATGTAAGCTTTCAATGGAAGGAAAAATAAACCAAAAGAGCAGTCAAAGGTTAGCTGTTTAGTGCAACAGAAACACACATTTGAAGATTATTCCCTCTCATGCCTAGCTAAGGAATGACACAACTTCTTTCAGTGCTGGTGAATGCAACTCATGAGCAGTTGGGAATTGTCTCCAAAAAAAACCAACAAAACAAGTAGAAAATTTCCTCTTACAGCTAGACTCTTGTTTTCATGGGACATTCCCTTCTTCAGGAGGAGGCACTCTTTCTGTATGTTTGGACTGTATAATACCACCTATGGTAGCCCCCTTAGACAACTGCCACAAATAGATCAGAAATAAAACAAGAAAAAAATCACAGGACTGCTTGTCCAGAAAAAAAGGACAAATACTGGGAAAAGATGGGTTGATTTTAATTGGCAAATTGCCTTGTAGGCATGCAGCAGGCACAACTAAAGTGTCCTTTCAGCATTTCATATAATAGATATTTTTAAATGAGCAATCCAGTAGTGGCAAATATATATGGAAGTATCTGTGTGATTTGAGGATGACAGTGAACACTGAAGTTTCTTATCCCATACAGTCAACCCTATTATTATTCAGAAGACCAATTGATTTTTCAAAATAATCTAACATACAGGTACATTCTATTCAGTAAGTTAGAACCGAGCAATTTGTCTAAATGTTGACCAGCTGGAAAACTCATCTTTTGTGAGCAGCAGATCTTGAAAACATACTATAGAAACAACTCCTTTGAAAAACGGGAAACAGTAACTTCTCATGGTAATTGCTTATTTTCACATATGTACTGTTACTTTTTTTTCCTCATTCCGAAAGGATACAACTGACTTAAATACAGGGGCTGGTGTTAGTTTGCTGCTAATGAAGTATTTCTTAAGCACAACTTTACATAGAAGCAATTCTCAGAGTATCAAATGCTACTGCTACTCTAATGCTCTAAGAATTCTTAAATATTTCTTTCTCCCATGAAGTTTTATCCTGTCAGTTTTCTCACTCTCAGCAACAAATACAGCCAAGTATGATACTTGATTTGGTTTAAACTGATCTGGCTTGGTTTAGCATAACCTGCAATCACAGATTTCTTTGGCAATAAGAACTTAGGTGTAATCATGACAGTTAACCAAAAAAGGACACTGCTGACCAGTGTACACAACCGGAGACCTGGATTTTAGAACGTGCTTACCTTCAGGACAGAGGTCACATGGAGGTTTAACTTTTCATTACGCATATTAATATTTCCCTTTAATGAAGGAATGCAGATTCAGTGACATTCAGTGTACGCTTAGTACGTGGCAAGAAATACAATGTACAGGTCTGGATTCATGGAACAGCTAACATGGCAAAGGCCATGACTTTTTAGGAGTGGCTAATGGACTTATTATGAAACTATTACGTACACTTCCCATTCAGCAGAAAACCTAAACATATGGTCAGTTTTGAGTATGTGCTCAGTTCCACAAATTTCAGTGGGATATAAGCAAAAGCTTATGTGCTTTTCCTGAAAGCCACTCCACATCAGCATAAGTTTGTGTATTTTGTTTCACAGACTGCTTTATGCTCAGTTTCAAGGCTAACTAGGATTAACTGTACACAAGTGAAATGGTGCCACGCACGTCAAGAGTAAAAATTGGGGTACAGCAGAAAAGAATCAGAAACAAAGACTCTGGCAAAGAATCTTTCCTGTGCAGGCCAGAAAAGTGCTATTCCATAATGAGTAAGGCAGAAATAATTTTCAGTACCTTTAAGGGGCTGAGTAAGCAGTCTTGAAGGCTATTCTTCACCTATTTGTGGAAAATGAGCTCTTTCTGAAAAAAAAATAAAAATGTAGGCAGACAGTAAATGAGCCGTTGCTTACAAGTCTAACACTAAAGATCCATTCTTACGACATCATGCCAGTTGATGGCAGAGGGCTGCAAAACCAGAAAACTTCCTAATGTCATACCTCTACTTTAACAGTATTTGCTGTGTCTGCTTTACAGAAATGTTTCTATGAGCAAAGTTTTGTTTTCAAAAGTACTGCAAATAGTTATGTAAATATTTGGATATCAGACTTGGGCAATTCTGTGCTAGGAGTTGCCATTCATACTGGAGGTAGTGTATAATCACCTTGGAACCTCCTGGTGGGTACATAGCTTAATCCAGAAGACTCAAAAATTGGTGGAGCCAGCAGCCTTCAAGAAAGGCTCAGAAGTAGTTATGTTTGCAACAACTATCACTTGGTAATGTTGAGAAAGGAATAAATAATGATTAAATTCATTCAATGGCTAAGGGAATCAATTGATGCAATACGTTTGTTTTGACAAGCAGTTCATTCAGCTCTGAAATGATCCTAAATTTCCTGGCTGGTCATCAAATTTTCCAAATCTAATAGAAGTTTTATGTTTTATTTTTAACACTTCTCTCAATTTTAACAGCAATGAAAATACTACTGAAATTCAGGTGCCCAAAACTATACTATGGGGTGGTTTTTTGTGATGTGAAGTCTTGCCAGTCATAATGTATTTTTTATAAAACCCGTTTAAAAATTCAGTACAAATAAAAGTGTCTCAAATCTACTTTTTTATGGAAGCGTAGAAACAACTGGTAAGAACTTAAAATTGGGAAGAGCTACAGCCCTCATGAGTTCAGACCTTTCACTCCTATTTTCCCCAGAACCATTCAATGTCAGACTAAAGTGAGTACAAACGTTAGTAGTAATGCAATATGCTGCCATGTTAAAAATGTGCAATATGCAAAATCACTACCCTCCTGAAAAAAAAAGGCTATGAAAAATGTAGGTTTTACTGAGGAACAAATACTCTCCTAATAGCTATGAATTTCAGATGTCTACAAGACAGATACTACCCTACTACAACACCACATCTCCAGTATTATGACTTTCCCCTATCATTCTACTACCTGAGTGATGTCAGTGTAAATTCAGGCACCATTAGTAAATTTTTGACCAAACATATACACAGCACTGACAAAGGAGTAAACAACCCTTCAGCTTACCAGTATATGTAAAAAAGATACTGACAAAATGGAAAATAATATATTTTTTTATGATAAATTAATCCTATTATTTCCTCATTGCCCCAGAAAAGCGAAAAGCTAGACACTATTTACTCATCAATCCTTTATTCTTTTTTTTAAGGATTCCTTTTACTGCAATTCAACACTGTTTACTTTGTAAGTAAGAAAATGGTAAAACTAAGTAGTCATGGAAGAATCCTCAATGCCTGTGTCCCTTGCTTTCTCTCTCCCTGCGCTTTAACTCTTCTTTGTAGCAGTATGAACAGTAATTTTCAGTCTCAGGACGACCATAAAAGGAACAGTTCTCCTTCTTACAGCGGTTCTGCTGGATGGAATATATTGGGCAAACTGTGCTTCTGCCTTGATTTTTATCATTGTTCAACCAGGTCTGAGGAGTGTCCTCATCAGCATATTCTAAGCAGTCTCTGATATCGCCAGTATTGAATCCATTTGTGTATGTCTGAGACTTGTGTTCCGTAGGCATGGCATAGCTCAGCGATTCCACTGTGTTCACGGTACGGATACCGGATATCCGAGCTGGGCTATAGCTTTGAGAAGACAGTGATCTGTTTTGTTGGGGATAGGTGGCACAGGTTTTTAGGGTGCCAACCACTGGCTTGTAGGTATCATCTTGGAAGCTGGATGGCTTAGAGTTGACATCATGCAAATGGATGACGCTTTGCCTTTGAACGGGTGGCGTATGGCTATAGTGGGCAGATACTGGAATGGGTCCACTTTTCTTACCCCCATTAGTAGGTGAAGAAAATGACCCAGGAGTGGGACTAGTGCGATCCTTGAATTTTAAAACCAGTTGAGTTGTATGGCTTTGAGGCAAGACGGGTGATGCCCTATCCTGAGGAGATGTTTCTAATTTTTCTTTTGAATACGCTTCTGGCTCCAGTTTCCTACTAGACGACCCATTCGGTGCAGCCTTTTTCTCAGCATCCTTTCTTTTCTGTTCCTGTTCTGCATTGAAACGCTCCTGTGCACTGGTCAGGTAATAGCCTATCATCTCCTCATGGAACTGATGCCTATGACTGGTCAAAAGAAGGCCAGCAAAAATAAACTTTCGTTCACCCTGCATGGCAGCTCTCAAAATATTTAGACTGAGTTTGACGTCCGTGCTGTACTTCCATGGGTCAGACTGCTTGTCAGAGAAGGATTTAGTGTTCATCTTTTCAATGGGTGAGTTGCTAGCTCTGTCAGTTGGAGATGGAGTGGTCTTCTCAGACGGAGAAGTGCTCGCAGACTGTCCAGATTCCTCTTTGCTCCCTTTCCGAGACTTAGACTTCTTCTCTTTGACTTTCTCTACTGTGTCACCATTTTTTCCATTCCCTGAATTGGCTCTGCTCATTTTGCCATGCACCAGGCCTCCGAGACCACCCATATTCTTTTTCAGTTTAATTCCCAGGGTTTTACTGAGGCTTCCTATTTTATTGGCAACGGAATCCGTCCTGGTTTTGTCTTTATCTTTCCTCTGTTTGTCCTTTTCTTTTTCTTTACTGTTTTTGCCATTATTGCCGTTGGAATTACTACAGATGGAATCTCGGTCCGAGTCCATTGAGTCAGCCAGAGACTGAACATCTTCCCCGGCTGAAGCTGTAGGGGATTCTGGTTGAGCCAAAGGGGCCTGCTATGAAAAAGTAATTACAATTAGATACAGCAAAATCAGTTTCATACAGGGACTTGGGTGCAAAAAAAACCCCAAATCCAATATAGATTTTGACACTGATTTTAAATGTACTTCTTAATTTACGCATTGACATTTTCCACTGGTTTCTTCACCAAATAAAGCTTACTTGGCTGTGCTGACTACGTATCTTGCTTGTTCCTACACTAGCTTTTGGCTCATTTCAAGCACATTTGTAGAACAGAGGTCATTCAGTCTGAGTTTCTGTGAAAATCAGTGTCTGAATAATGGAGAGATGCAAGTTAGTGCTCCTGTGGAGGGGGAGGCTGCAGCACGACCTCCCTGCTGCGGAGCGGCTGGCCAGCAGGCAGAGATTGGCCCCTCCACACAATACAGGCTGCCTCTCAGCCGGGGGGAGACAGAGAAACTAACGTGATGGAAGTGAAATGAGGTTCTGCTGAACGCTGTGAAGGGGATGCAGCACACAAACCTGTATGTAGCAATGTTTCAAACATCATTATGTTCAAAACCCAGTTATTTACAGTCATTTCTTCATTGTTCAGGTCTCTGGTGCATGAAAATCAAAGATACAATGTACCAGAGCTAAACATCTTGCCTGAAATATTAAACATTACACTTCAGGAAGTAGGCTGAGGAATACAGTGACATGTATTAATTCTTATTGGAAATAAAACGCAGATAAAACTGGTGTCAGAAGTCTATGAGTTCCAAGTTATAATTTAGGTAAGGTGAGAAAACATCTTTCCTGAAAATGCAATAATGAGGATCCTAGGATACTTGAAAATGTGGCTCTGTCCATTTACTCCTGCAAAACTTAGTCTTGTTTTCAGGCATCATGAAGCTAAAATCTGCTAGAGCTAAATATGAAATATTTAACTAACCATAATGATTCAGAGAGGGGAAAAAAAAACAAAAACAAAAACAAAACAGCTCTGGAAACGTATATACTTCCAGTATAGAAATGCATGCCTGCTTCCTGTCCCCGGGTACTTCACTGTCCTCTCTCTGTTTCTGGAATCCCCGAGCCCCCACCACCCGGTCGGGAGCAGAGCTGTTATCCCCACTTGGCAAAGGGGCAGATGTGTGCTGAAGTGACCTGACCACACTCATGTGGCAAGTGCAAAGCAGGGAGAGGTTACCCAGGTCCCACAAGTTTCAGGCTCACAGCTTACAAGTAGAGAACCATTTTGCCTCTCCTTTTCCTGATGTGGTAGCTACCACTGTAGAAACTGTAGAAAAACACATTTTTCCCCTCTTGCAGTTTGTTAAACGCTTTCTCCTTTTGTGTCCTGTTCCTCCTTTCAAATTTCATCTATGTAGGCTGTCTAAATCACCTTCATCCTCTCCTAGCAACCTTTTGCCTCCAGACTAACCCCTCAATCTATTTCATGTAATCTGTAGAGGAATTTGTGGCTGACTAGGTGCCAGTTGAGCATGGTTCTAAAATAGCTTTCTGAAAGAACCAGGCTCCCGTTCAGCACCAGTCTGTGGCCTTTTGTCAGCCACTCTAAACTGGGAGCTGTCCAGGGATACGAATGGATTCTCAGAAAGCGAAAGGACTGGGGATTGGTAACCTAACAGTGGCATTAGGAGAGCAAGCCAAAGTTCTCAGTAAACAACAGCGAGAAAAGGTGTATTTTAAGGCTTTTCTGAACTACATGGACTACTGAAATAAGCTACAGAAAGATAAAGCTAGAAAACACATTCTGGAACAGAGCATGAGTTGCAAAAATATACGAGCAACTGTGTTATTTTAATAAAGAAAAATCTGTAAGCCTGATTGCCATGACAGTGAGCCATGAGTGACTTGTCCCTGCTGCCAGGACGCTTTGGTGTTTCCAGGCAGCTGGCCAGTCCAGGCAGCCTGCCCTACGCAGCACCCTGCCGTGCCTGGCATCTCTCTGATCTTGGTTAGACCGAGGGGAAGTTACCTTACCCGTGTCTCAGATGGTATGCGTATCCATGTTACATTCATATAGCTGTGTAGAAGATTAAGCTTTGCCTCAAGAGACAGAATCAAACTAGAAAAAAGAAGGGAACAAACAGTCAAAACCAGCCTGAAAATAAAAGCAGTATTTCTTAACAGGGAGAGATGGAACAGCAGCCTGAATTGTGACTGCCAGCTGGATACCCACCCATGTCTTCTCCCGTGTAGCCAGAGAACATGAACAAAGCCCTCTCTGTCAGCAGTTCCCCCAATATTTCAATCAGGTATGGCTCAAGACATTTCACTGCTTAACATCAAGGTTACAAAAAGGTCTTACTTGGCCAGTTTGGTGTTATCATTGTCATCTTTTCCCCACTCCCAGTCTTTCCCAGGATCAACTGCAAAGTGCAGAGGCAGTAACTTGTGTTCAGAGTCAGTCAGGGGGATCACCGCTGCAATAGAGAAGAAACAAGGATTGGGGTGGGGGGAACAAAAATGACAAAAAAAAAAAAAAAAGAATTAGCTGTGAAAAGCAGCATAATTGGTTAAAAAAGGACAGAAATTGAGTATGCTGCAGAACTGCCTCAGCCAGAGCACCACAAATGATGTATAGCAGGCTCCATTTCCCTATTTTGATATTTGTGCAATAGAAAGGGAGAGAGAAAGGTTAATACACTGATTGCTCCTGGAGTGAAAGACAGTCACCTGTGGAGGAGGGGAGACCTCTGGGAGAACCACACTGCCGTTTGTAATGCACAATAAAGAGTTCCTAGAGACAGAACCATTAAAATAGCAGAAAGCAATAAAAAGTTGAAATACTCCTGCCTATCTCTCACACAGATGCACATACCTGTTAATTATTTTGTCTTTTCAGTTTAGTACCTTTTTGTTTTCCACTGTCAAAGAAACAAAAATACATTGATAACAGCATTAAGAAACAAAGGAAAATGCAGTTACACGATTTGGGACTCAAACTGTGAATTATCATAATTGGGGAGCATAGATCAACATATATATGGGTTAAGAGGTCAGTTTGAGGCCTGTCTTGAGTGTAGTGAAAAGCCCATTACTGCTGTTATATCCCAGCATTACTGTCTAGCTGTTCTGGCTCTTCTGTCCCTTCCCCTCTCTGCTAGCGCTCTGCCTTCTGACACATATCTTAATGACTCTGCTTTATACTCCACATGCAGGGACTGCACTCTGAATTAACAGAATGTCTATCATTCATCACCAGCAAGAAACTAGGAGAAAAACGCTGCCAGCATTAATTAGAGCCAGCAATTTGCTTCCATTTCATTAGAAAAAAAAGTAAGAGCTGTCAAGGGACTGGGTGGGATCCTCAGCATGGTGCAGGTCACTGCTCCTTCTCTGACAACCAATCAAGGAATTTAATTTTCTATACCAGAAACCTTAAGGACTTTATGTAGTATTCATTCCAGCAAAGCCAAGAGGCAAAGAAGCCTGGATAAATCACCCAAACATCATGGCACTGAATTATTGAAAATTGATTACACTTATTGGTTATATGCTGTTTATCATCTTTTGTGCAGTTCAGAGGGCGTATGTTGCCAAAACAAAGGTCCAGCATTTTTGGTTAAATATTGTTCCTCACCTAGCAGAATGCAGGAAATTGAATCTGCATTTTAGAGTAACATGGTGAAGTCAGTATTTGGTTCAGACAATTTGAGAACAACTGCAGAAAGTATATATATATTTTCATCTTTGCAGACTGAAAATAAAAAGGTCAAACCTCTACAAATTTCATGGAAAAGTTGCCCCCTACTGCTTATAATAGGTAATTCTTGAAAGATTTTCCCCATATTAACTGCAAATATAGTATAGAACAGCTGGAGCAAAATCAACTTTAGTTGCAGATACTGCTGTAAGATGCAAGCACAGAAATTAATATTCTGAGAGAATTTAGCTCCTTAAAGAAACTCAATGTGAATAAGTAGCAGGGTGTCTAACTCTACAGTTCAAAATACACTGGTAAGTGAGAGCTCCTGAAGCACAAGAACATAAGAGCCGTACAGGAGAGGTGACAACTAAATACACTTTTTAACACTCTGTAGTGTAATATGAGGGCTTACCCTGCTCCATTCAATGAAATTACTGCAACAGAGGGGCTGGCATAACTGATAACACAACTGATTGTGTTTCCCAAAGAAAACAGATGTTCTGCCAATTGACTGAATTACTAGCAGGTACTGACTGGATTTACAATTGACCTCACAATGCAATATATCAACCTTTTAAAGGAAGAAGGCAACTTACAAGAGAGCAGCATTATAAATTTACAGCACAGCACTTCCACTTCTGGTAGCACCCAACCGTACAGGTACAGCCTGGCAGAGAATGGGAACGCAGTCCCAAGGCAGGCGATGGCAGGAAGCCGGGACCAAAGAGCTGTCGGGGAGGGGAATCCGTCTCTTTGGGATCTAAACCTCAAAAAGTTAATTGAGTTTCTTTTCTAAGGACAGCTTGAAACTAACTGGTTTTCACATAGTTCAATAAATAACCTTTTTTATAAACAAATTTTAAAGGAATGCTTTTTTAAGCTGGCTGTTTCTACTGATACTGAAAATAAACCTATTAAAATGGTTAGAGATGCTGAATTTTATTAAAATCTTAATATCTACTTACAAAGCAAAGCTCAGAGCTGATTGTCTATAGCACCTCACTGCTGTCTTAACCAATGTACACATTGTAACACCTACTGTCTCCACCCTCAGACAGAAATTTGTTAACTATTTTTCAAACTCTGAGTCAAATGGAAACTGCATACTCATACTAAGGGGTAGTCTGAGGTTGGTATGAAGCAATACCAGCTTCCTGCAAAAAGTAGCTGCTAAAGTAATGGAGTTTTAAAATTCTATCTTCATGGCAAGAGATTTCCTCTCTCTCACAGAATTCTGTTTGGTAGCCAGGGTTTCTTTTAGGATTTCCTCACGTTCCTGACAGAAAAGTATTTTAATGCTCGGACTGCAAGCAGGATCCGTCACATTCATTTCTAAAGCAAACCCCATGTAGCATCTTCCTGGTGCCCAGTCACACCACAGAGTTAGCAACTTCAAGGCAGTAGTTTGGTTACACTCGGTTTTGAGTGCTTGTTAGCTGAAACCACGCTGTTTGAAACACCATCTACAGGTCCTAATGACAACAGATGAGAAATGTCAAAAGTGACAGCAGCTGTTTCGTCCATGGCAGTTTTAAGACACACATTGAGGACCTTCACACCATTCCTCATTTGGGTGTCTTGCCTTCTGTGCTGCGAAGTCACAGCGCTTCCTAGTACTCACCTTCATGCCTCAAGTGTCATTATTGATCTTCTATACAGAAGAACACTTTAACAATTTCTGAAAATACCAGTGAAATAAAATGCTGACTCAGATACTGACATACTGCTGTTAAAACCCACCATCACACCTCTCGCACTTGCTACTGCAAACTGATGGTGGGCAGCCATATCGCTGCTGACTGGCTGACAAAGCACAGGAGCCTGGGAAGCTCCAGGTTCAGCGAAGCAGTCTTAGGGGCAGTTGAGAACTGGTCTTTATTTTCCATAAACAAAGATACAAAACACCTGCATAAATATAGCCTGCGTGAAT
Organism: Charadrius vociferus; assembly: GCF_000708025.1. Lineage (NCBI taxonomy): Eukaryota > Metazoa > Chordata > Aves > Charadriiformes > Charadriidae > Charadrius > Charadrius vociferus. Next base: position 5,139,548 of record NW_009648526.1, read on the forward strand.
AAAAAAGTATTTATAGGTTTTTGATCAGATGTTGTGGATTTCAAAACAAGAGGGTCTTTGGTGTCCAGAATGCCAGCTGTGTGCTCTTAAAAAGACCACCTGTCAAAACGTGTTTTAAATCCTCTCAAGACAAGAGGATGCCAGCATGTTTTTTCTCCTTCTATTCATTTTTAGTAGTGCTCAAAACGATCTGATAAACAACTATATGCCAAAGCAGAACTTCAGGCACTCACATCAGCATTTATTTGACTGCATATATTTCATAAATACAGGACATGCTGTCTTCTCCACAATACAGCTGCTCAGCAGCTCAAACGCATGTGTACGTACACACAGTAGTTCAGACAGCTTCAGGTGCTGCTCCTGACATCCAGTCACGTGGCTATAAATACTGTGACTACAAGTTATGAACAGCCTGGCTATCAGAGATGCTCCTTTTAAGAAGCTCTAACCTCCCAGCAGCATTCGGATAGTTCAAAACCTGGCCATGTACTGTGACACCTATGCCACTGTTTTCTGACTTGTACAACTGTGGCTATTCCTTCCTCTTTGCCAAAGCTGCAACATCTCTATGCGGACAAGGTACGAAAAATAGGTATGATTAGAGCATCCTTGAGCCAATCTATTTCCTGCCACAGCATTTGATGAACAATAGCAGTGCTGTGTGAGCTGTTAGGCTGCTGCAGTCTTGGCAGCTGGAAGCTGAAACATTCCCTTCGTCCCAGACTTGATGCCAAGTGCTTTCTGCTGCTCCATGGAATTGAAGCCTGTGTATTCAAGGCCCTGCAGTAAAACATGTAAAATCGGGTCATACAAAACAAATACTATTTTGATTCAACAGCCCTCGTAATTAGCCTGGATGAACTAATACACAAACAAAGTCAATATTAAATGTTATTGATGTTATGCTGCGTATTTGGTAGCTTATTTGGTGCAGCTACAGGTGTAGGAAAATCCTACGGAAAGACAGTTTCTAACCACATGAGCTATATTTAACATTATTGCTAGCACTTGTGGGAGAAATCAAATACATGACCTTGTCATCAAACCCAAGATCTTGCAGTGAGTAATGAACAGAAATATATGGCTTGTAATATTAGGAGCATTGCAGTAGGTGGCATCAAGGTGTATCACTGAATACTTTAACACATACTGAGAGGTAGGGCCAGAGCAGCTGAACAGGAGTGTCCCTCACTACTTTTTGTCAGTTCTGTCACTTAGAGGATGCCACAGTAGCAAAAGGTTTGGTGGGTGGTGGTTACCCTATCTGCAAAGTTATTGTCGAGATAGTGAAGTTCTCTGTATTCAATCAAATTATTTATGCACATAGGGTCTTGTAAGACCTGTGATAATGAAGTATTATATGAAGGCAGATAGACGTGCCTGAAATAAATGAGGCTACTGTCAGTCTACTGATACTATTCCGATCCCAATTGTTAGAAAGGAAGAAATGGACTCTGCCTACTCCAGAAATTGTCTGGTTTCACCACCAACAGAACTCAGACTTAAGAAGGATCAAAACCAAGGACGTGGAGGCACGTTCTAAAACAAGACAACTCCACAATTTGTAACATAGACACATATGCAGGAGCTGCTAACTTAATGGCATGCTGCCATTACAGTCCTGGCTGCAGTGTATCATCAGCAACCATCAGCAGTGAAACACTATCCTTAAAAAGGCTCTCCAAAACTTGTATCTTCATTCATATCACATTATTAGATTAAAATGGTAGGAATTTGTTTTGCAGACTTTCATTTCTCACAAGGTGTTTCACATTATACCTCAGTGTACTGCTTTGGAAATGGTTCCTATGGGAAAAGCGTTTTCCTAAGGGCCGCTCTTCTACAGACTGAGGGCTGAAAGGCAGCTGCAATGTCCCAATGTATAACACAAAGGCCAGACCTAGTGCCAAGCACACACCTACAAAACCCCTGAAAGAGCTATGTGCCACTGAGGGATGAATACTTGGACTGGATTGATTTTCCCTTTGAATATCTGACCTCTAGATTAATCTTTTTTCCCATTACTGTCTTACAATTCAGTCTCCTCTTCACCAACACAATGTTTGCCAATACCACTTGCAACCCTTTGTAGAGCGTTTCCCATCTCACACAACCTAATGTAAAAAACTCTCTGCTCCTTCCAAGAAGGATGTCTTATCTAGTTATCAAATTCTTGCATGAAGATGTCTACAACAAAATCTGTTATTCAGGAATTTCTTTCCTCCTTTGCTTCATTTTAATGAACATCTTTCTCTCTACTTTGCGCAGTTGCAGCATCCTGACAGTCTCGTAAGCATGGAAAATGCCTAAGATATCCAACATCAGATGAAATGCATGTGGGGTTAGGGAATTAAATGAAGGATATTTAGTTGCCTCTAAACTACTCTCTAGGAAGGAGGACTAAATGAAATTTGCTCAGGAGATCTCAAGAACCAGCACATATTCCATGTTTACTTTAGAGATAATATGCATTCATAAGGGATTTATAACACC
>NW_009648526.1:5142071-5211167 GCF_000708025.1 Charadrius vociferus
ATACCTAACAGCAAAACTCCACTGAATTTTTGTAAAGCCTCACCATGTTCTGGGCAAAAAACGTTTCCCTTTCCCCCAGGAGGAGCAAAGACAGATAGGAGTTCATCTCACAGCTTTCTATTATTAAGCAAACAGGTCTTCCAAGTAAGGGCGGTTATAGCTAGCTCCTTGGTTACTGATGCAGGAACAAACCCACGCCTGAAGCTCTTGTCACCCCCAATCCCACATCCAGGAAGCTCCAACTTGACACAGAAATATCTGGTCAGACTGTTGTCACTGTTCTGGAGTAAAACAGAAGACAGCAAGATGATAAGATAGAAACATTTCAACTAAATGTTTTTAAATGAGAGAAGTCCATTTAGCACGCTAGAAGAGAGATTTTTTCCACTACACAAGTTTTCAATAGTAATCTCACTCATACTTAATCTTCTAAACTCTTTACTAACCTGAATTAACAAAGGCCTTCAAGAACTCAGAAGCATAGTTGGTAACTATGATTATACCTCTTTACATATACGGAACTGACAGAAAAGGTTGAAGTGCCCAAGACGGAGAGTGACAGCACAAGGAGTAGGACTGAAGAGTTCTTGGCTCCCTGTCTTGTGATTAGACCGCTTAGACTCCTAAGAATGCAGCAATAAAATTTAGTGGATGTTGTTTCCTTTCTGATAGACAAATACACCTACGTGTAGAAGAAAGTACTTTTTGCATTGTATTCAATATATAGCCGTGAGTTGCTGTGTTTATAGCATACCTTGTTCTCTCTGTTGATCTTTTTGTTCCATGGAAACAAGAGCAGAGAAATGGGCCTGGTCATAGGCTAGCACAAGAGGTGAGCAATGGCATCTGTTAGGTAGAACTTCAAGTGGTAAATAAATTCCTCCAAAAGGTATAGGTGCAAATGCTGTAAAGAAAAATTAGATTTTTTTTTTTTAATTACGTCAAAGAACAGACAATAATGTTGGTTCTATTGTATGTAACAATTTTGCTACAACATTTTCAGAGCTCCAGGACAGCAGCCTAAAGCGGTGTAATCAATGCAGAAAACAGTCATAACAACAGGTAAAATTTCATTATGAACACGTCAGGAAATATACTGAGAACATTAATGAAAACATTCTGCTCTTACATATTCTTACTTTCTCTAATTGTTTACTAGTAAAGATATTAAGGTCTTACAACAAAATATTGATGAATTACACAGGTATGCAGATTTGTACTTTCCTGTAATATTTCTAGGCAGAAGGACATTTTCTAACAATCAGCAGTAAATAGACTATCAGTTCTCTTGGTAACATACTCTGCTCACGCCTTGCATTAACAGATTTCTATAAGAAACATTACAAACGTGTTTATAGTCTACACAAACATCATGTATGTATGAGTGTGTATATGTATGGATACTGATATGATAAGGATACTGAACAATGATAAGGAAAGATTAAAAAAATTCTACAAGTAGAATTTGAATGAGATGCTGCATCTGTAAGGGCAAAGCTCTTTCCTTTGAAAGATTCTATGCTTGTTTATATTTAATTATAGGAAACAGCAAGTCTGGGCAGGAAAATTCTCTCAACGTGTTTGCTTCTGACAAATCATTTTTCCTTTTGCTGTGAAAATATGAATCCTTATTGCTGAAGTATTTCCAAAATAAGCATCAGGAAAAAGTAAATCCAAAGAATACTCCGTTTTTACTAGAAACTTTTTCTTTGAAAAGGCCTGCTGTGTCCAGACTTGGGGATGGAGAACAGTATTTGTTTGCAGCATAAATCTACATTTCGGTGAGTTGATCCAAATTTTATTAGTTATTAGTCTTTTTGAAAACCCGTACTTTATACATACAACAGCCAAACTGGGGTAACTTGATCATGGTCCATGAGGCCAGCAGTGAGAAAAACACTGGGATTGTGACAGAACCAGATTGGGTCTTGGAGAAGAAAATGTGGGGGGCGGGCAGTTTGGGATAGGAAAAGTTATGAGGAAATAAAGCAATAGTGATTGAGTCTGTCAGAGCAGATAGCAATCATACAACCATTATTTGTAGTTCACAATTTGAATGGAAACTGAGATTACCCAGCATTTTCTTGTGGAAGTAAATTTCTGTAGAATCCATCACGTGTTTAACATCACCCTTTTTAATCAACCAAGCATTCCCCTTTAGTTAAGCAACATACTATCATTAATTAGTATTCTATTAGTTCATGGTAAAAAGTGAGAGAGATTAATTTAATCGTTCGAGTCCTGCTCAGACAGCTGTCCAGCTGGCTGCATATAAGCGTCTAAAATTTGTGCGTTCACATGCGCAAACTGAACAAAACATTCTGGAAACTTTTGAATGAAAGGCTGCAAAGGAGTTCATGAAAACGAAAAGCCAAGATACACATATTCAAAATTCAGTTTTTCAAAGTCAGATTAGATTGATTTATGCAGAGTTTTAAGGGGCACCAAAATAACACAGCAAAATTAAAACCCTGTCAACCTAGACCAGTGTCATGGTTACCCCAGCTGGCAACTAGAACCATGTAGCCACTCGCTTGCTCCCCTCACCCCCCCTGCAAGAAGAGTGGGGGGCAAGAGGAGGAAAAAAAGAAGGGCAAAGCGAGAAAAAAAACCTCACGGGCTGAGATAAAGGCAGTTTAATAGAAACAATAACAGAAAAGGAAAAATACCAATAATAATAATAATAATGATGACACCAGTTGCTCTCACTGCCTGGTGAATTGGCACCCTCCCAAGCAGTGATCGCAGATTCCTGCCACCTGGCGAACCCCCATTTATATACTGAGCATGATGTCTATGGTATGGAATATTCCATTCGCCATTCCATCCTTTGGTCTCTTCTTCTATGGGAAGCTGGAAAAAGTCCTTGAATAGCATAAATATCACTTAGAAATAGCTAAAAACAATAGGTATTATTTACATGCCTTTCACAGCAATCACTAGAAAGAAAATTAACTCTTTCCCAGCTGAAACCAGGGCAACCAGTAAGAAATGTATTATGTTCCGTAATTTGGTGGTTATTAAGTTACCAGTAAATATTTAGGATAAACAGATTTTCAGCAAGACTTACATAATTATCCTGTATTTTTTACTTTTATCTAATAGAAATGGATAGAGTATTATTCTGCTCTTTTTTTTTTTTCTGTCTCAGAAAAAGGCAGCAGCTATCCCATAAACACGGATATGTTACAGCTAGGACTTTTATTTGTGATAGTTTACGATTGATTCAATTTACATAGGTACATAAATTTCTCATGAACAACTCTTACCTTCTCCCCCTGAGTCTCGTAACATTGTGTCTGCTACTACAACAATCGGTCTTCTCAAAATATGGGCTAAGACAAAAACATGGAACTCTTCTAAGCTCTCATACACTGGATCTTCTGAATTATCGACTCTGGAAGACACGGCATTGAAACTTTTTGAACCAACCATCATATCTGCTATTTATTCTTCCTTGTCACTCATATTCCCACTCGTCTGAAACACATATTCCAGTTATTGAAGTAGCTAAAACAAGAAATTGCAAAAGAAAATGTATTTTTGGAAATAAAATAATAGCAACGGAGAAAATGTTTTCCCTTGCCGACTCCACACTAGTTTAGTAGTCAGCAAAATTCATTACTTTCTGATATTGTTTGGTAAACTAATGGGAATAAAAAAGGTAATTCTTAGCCAGGCTCCTGGTGTAATTCTGCTTTTGTCACAAAAATCATGCACATAGAGTCTACAATGAAACATGTTTTTCTAGTCCCTCTAAACAAAATAAAGGTGAGTGCCTTGGCAACATAAGAAACATTGATGTCAGCTTGAGTAGGAGGAATTTAACTTTCAAAGTTGTCAACTTACTTTCTTCGGTTATTACCAAAACATATTTTTTTAAGATGGGGATGGGTACCTGTGTAAGGAACTGGAGATTCATTTTCCTATTAGAATTTCTAATGAGATGAATTTCAGCTACTTTCAGACATCTAAAATCAGAAGTCTAAGTATTTCACCCTGACTGCCTCTACAGATAACAAAAAAAAGATGGGCACATCTGGAAGTAGGATTATCCCTCTCCTCCTCAGCATTTGACCAAAGATGAGATGAAAATTCTCATTTCTCTTTACAGAATGTGGAAGGAATCTAGATCAAGATGCAGTTAGATGAGACAAGGCCAAGCATTTTTGCCAGTGGAGCTTTGTGCTTCAGAAAATACACAGAAAGAATCAATACAAGTATTTTATATGGTAGGAGAGCAGAACATAATATTCAAACAAGTCTTTTCTTTACGTTGGCCTTCAACAGGTCTGATCACAATACCACAGGCATTACTGAAAGTCTTTCTGTTCTCTTCATCTAGCTGGAGCAGATACACAGCCCTTCAGAAAGTGGAGAGATAATGTTTCATTTTTAGAGTAAAATAAATGGTTTATTGAGGAATACTCCATAGGTCCTCAGCTAGCTTCACAATGAGCAAGTAATTTAAGACAAAGACAAAAAAGTGCTGTTCTTGGAAGGAATTAAAAAAAAAATTAGATGTGAGATATAATTGGAAGACAATTTGAGCACATGAAGAGTCTTCTACACTCTGAAGAGTTGTTTCTTCTTTTCAAGTTGTTTATACCATTATGGAATATACAACTTAGAAAAAAAAAATTAAAGTCATCATCTTTACTTGGTGAAAATGCCTTTCAACATCTAGTTCTCCAAAACATGGGTATTAAGTGGTAATATGCTGACAGTATGGTGTTTTGTGTCAAAACCATGACAATTAGTCCTAAATTTCTAAGGTGGCCAAAATGAATAAATTACCTACTTGAAGAATCTGACAAAGGCAAGTACAGAGAATATATTGGGGAAAAAAAAAAAAAAAAAAAAAAGAGACTGAGCTATCCCAGTCCTATCTGGGATGGTTTGGGCAGTTTCTGTTCTATTCATAATCTGATGTCTGAAAGGCATGAACAATGACAGAAGACAAAGGAAAACTGAGCAACAGGATGGCTATGAAAAAAGATAACTGGCTGCAACAGGAGTATCAGAGAAAACTCATGTTAGATTACATAATTATTATGACCCAGAAGAACATAGAGATGAGACATTTAGGAAAGCCAAAGATGTGTACATACCTATTCTCAATAGCATCAAGTGTCAGAAATGTAAATTTAACAACACAAATCAATAGTGTACACCACCACGTGCATATAGAGATGCAAATCCTTAGAATACAACTTACGGACTAAAATCCTTAAATTCCTTAAAATATACCTGTGCTTTCCTATTCATCTGAATATATTAGTCTTATTTTTCCCAACCTATACAAATTTCAACAAACCTCTTTCTTCATATACGAACGGACACAATTGCTAAGTTTGTTTTAGATGTTCTCTTTTACTGAAAAGCTTACTAAATGTGCAGTTACGCATTTCATGGATCAAAAACTTTGACAGCCAGAAGAGATAAACTTTATGTTAAAGAACACGTGCTACGAACTTTTAGGGATATGTTGCTGATCATTAAATGCAATGGGGTACTTCTCCCCAAAAAAAGGTAAGACCAAAAACCTGACTTAAAACTGAGTGACAAAATAAAATTAAAAAAAAAAAAAAAAAAAGGTTTTCCAACTAGCACCAGTATGCTTTCGATCAGCCCCACAATCTTCCAGGAAACAGAAATGCCAAACACCTTTGGAAAACTAACCTATAAAGTCAGTCATTTATGAAACAGATCGTTCTTTTATCTGGACTGCAAGAATAAATCCCTTAAATTCCCCACTTCTCTACCTGAACACTTCCAAGCCCTTCTATGACTTCATAAGCATTTTGTAGAATGTTTGTTTTTACTTATCTCCTTTCCATTTTTCCTAGTTCAATGTCATTAATATCACTATCACATTTTAAAGCTTTGCCTCTGCTTAGAAGCCAGAAATAAACACACTAGATAGAAGACGACTGAAAAACGGTAGGGTTGTGGGAAGCAGACAAAAGTAAAGACGATAATTCACAGCTGAGTGCCACTTAAACATATAATACACACAGAGAGCACAGCTTCTGAGAGACATGACCAATGAAGGTGGGCAACAGAACCTACATACAATCTTAAATGAAAGCAGTGATTGTCCTCGTATTGTTAGGTGTGCAGAGAACTTCCAAAATTAATTGTCTTTTATTTTCATTATATGTGAAAAAAAGTAATTGAACACAACTGTATAGGCACTGCTCTAGGACATGTGGGACAAATACAGTAGCCTTCGCACAGGTCTGATGGCATCCAGCCCATCACAGCACGATGGAAATTATTAACAGTAGACTGATAGAGGATACAATTCTCTGATCAAGCAGCGAGACACCTCTCCTTCCCTGTATCCCTCTTCCCATTACCCAAATTCATCAGGAAATTTTTCCTGATGTTCAAACTAAATTCCTCGAGTTGCAATTTGCTCTCATATTCCTTACTGAATTCTTCTCCGTTGTTGGCTGCAACAGCTTTTCAGCATTTGCAGTCTATTAGGTCACCCTCAGAGTAACCTGTTAGCCAAAAGGAAGTAGGAAGAATCATGTTATTGGCAAGAAAGTTCGCTACGAAGATTTCCAGCTAGTTTCTCATGTTAGTATTTCCAGACTATCAGTCCTGAAGTTTTTCTTAAAATCCTCATCTCCTAGTTAATGAGGCTTCTAGAAGTGAAAGGCATATTCCAGATGAGGCCGTATCAGAAGGACCTTTATCCCTTTGGTCAGCTGATGTCAAGCCTGACTGCACATCAAGTCCAAAATTCCACTGGTCTTATTTACTTTTCAGTATCACTTCACCAAGTTGCTTGATTGACTACTTAGAATCGTATTCACACATCTGAAATCCTTCTCAGCTGTTACACATCTGTTTGAGGTTGGCAGGGACCTCTGGACGTCACCTTGTCCAACACCCCCGTTCAAGCAGGGCCACCTCAAGCCAGTTGCCCAGGACCCTGTCCAGGCAGCTTTTGAGTACCTCCAAGGAAGAAAGACTTCACAGCCTCTCTGGGAAACCTTTTCAATGTTCAATTTTATTTCACCATTGCCAGTAATTCATGTGGGCCACCTTGTATGACTGTAGTGTCGCTGCTGAGGATTTTCCGAAAGATTAATGGGAATGAAAAATCATCATTAACAAGTATCCATAGCAACCTGGCACATCCTTTGATCCACTTATCCCACTTTTTTTCTTGGACCTTTATTTATGCTAACTACATGAACATGAAAATTGTCGACAAAATAATTTTGTCAACATAACATGGAAGCAAAGGAAATTTAAGAAACTGAAATGAATTCCTCGGTTTGTGTAAAGTTGTAAAGTTAATTTTAAAAATAATGAAATCCACATATATAAGAGCATATAAATCTGCATTGCAGAATCCTGCCCAAGCAGGGCACTCTGACAACATAATTTATCTTGATTGCAAGAACAAATTAACAAAAAAGGAAAAATATAATAAAAAAAACCCTCAGTCTATCCTACAGGACCACTGATACCAGCAGACACCTACTTAGCACTCCAAAGAGATTTTCTCTCCAATGGAAAATCTAATTTGTACTGCAGCCAGTAATGAAAAAAACCTCAAAAAGCTGAAACGGGGAAGCCACCTACCCTGCTGTTCCGCCTGGCCATTTGCGGTCTGCTCCTCTCTTTTGCCTGTAAACTCTGAGCAAGATCTGTTTTCACGTCCTTAGATCTCTTTCTAAACAGCTCCCTATGGTAACCTTGCTTTTCTTTCCCATACGTACGCTCCAGATTCTCAGTTTGTCCAAGAAACTCATAACAGCTACTCCCAGTATAGAGTAAGTTTTGGGATTCCCACAGAGCAGGAGACCCATGCCTGCAGACAGCTGAGATGTACTGGAGCAACATGACAAGCATCAAGTTCTTCAACCTGGTGATTAAGGATGAGACCAGAATGAAATCGGAGTTCTTATCTCAGTCTGCCACCATTCCATTTCTGAACCTCCTCCTTCTCTGCTTAAGAATCCCAAAATTAAAACTACCATACACCACAGCAGCAGCTTGCTAGCAAGTACAAATTTCTCTGGTAGGTAGGTGAAGGAACCTATCCACTGATTTCAGCAATAAGCTTCAATTCAAACAAAAAATTGCACAGTAGTGAGACATTTTGCATTGACTAAAGGACATACAGAATGTGAATGTATTGAGTTTTATTTCTTAGTCTTTGAAAATATCAATACTTTCTTCACAGGCAAAACCAATACATAGTAAGCAGTTTTCAAGGCATACAATAAAAGAGGAAACCTGAATCAACTTTCCCTAGACTATTTTGGTTTGAATGTTATTTTGTATTTAATTGTGTGGGAATGCATGCTTTTGTGTAAAGCATCTTCTGAATTCAACAAAATTCTATTCTAATTCGTATCTTGAATTCAACAAAAACTTGTTAACTAAGGAAAAAACCCAATCACTACATAGGTACTAGTACTTAATATGAGATAATTCTGATCCCTCCTTTGCCTTGGATGTTATCTCTTTTCTAGAGTCTGTGGGATATCCACTGTTTACAGATCTGAAGGGCTATCTGAACCAGCTTTTTTGAATCATCACAGCAGTTTGATTATTTCCAGCCAGCATTTAGCTTAAGTACAATTTACCTCAACTGAAAATTGGCCAGAAGAAAAGATTTATTAGCGATCAAAAACTACAGCTAATAAGCAAAAGATATACTGTTGTAATGAACCTTTTTCTGTCTGCATTCTATAATTGCTGCATATACTGAACAGTTAAAAAGGAATAGCATTCCTATAATAGACAACCAGTTCAAATAAAAATAGTTTTAAAGCAATGTCTTTGTTAAATGACAAAGTAAATTCTATACAAGATGAGGGTGTTTGTTGGACAAAGTAGTTTTGTATGAAGAACTGTATGTTGAAATACTCTGAATACCTTCCCAAGCCCAAAGCCTGCAGAGATTACATGCATTTGAGAGGCGCTGCCTGTTTAAATGTTTTCTGCCTTAAATAAAACTCCAATGACACATGGGAAGGTTACAGCAATATTCCCTGCCTGCTTCCCCATTTAAAATCACTTGACTTTATTAATAAGGTGACAGTTAATACTAAATAAGAATACCATCCCCTTTCAAAATCTGTATTAGCTCACACCACAACACGACATGACATCAGCTTTCAGCTCTACTAGCTTTTCCAGCTGTGAACAACAACAGTGATACTCAATCTATCACTAGAACAAGCTCTGAAATCTCTGACAACAGTCTGCAAAATGAAGGAATGGTTGGAATTTTTTCTTTAGCAGGATTGCAATAGTTAGGTTCTTAACAAAAACAGAAGGTCCAAGACATTTTCCTTTTTTCCGAGCAGTTGTTTCAATTCAGTACCCCTGGCTTTGCTTGTACATGGAGATAAATGAAACAACTACGGTAATCTGAAATTTATTTTTTACATTTACAGAAAGATGTGCAAGTCTCTTTCAAAACAAGAATCTGCTTCATAGTTAATTAGTTTGCCCTGCTTTAGCGCTTGAAGGATTTTACATGTTGGAAACAAGAACTTAAGAAAAAGGTTTTTCTGTGTTCCCTTTATCTTTTTCTTTTTTTTCCCCAACTTCCAAGCCTCAGAACAAGAGTGCTCTCAAAGAAGAAATCTTTGAAGATTTAGGGACAATTGCTGATCTCCATTGCACGTAGCTCACTCTGAAAAATAACTAAAAGGAACTTGCAGGTGAACGAGGCAGCATAATTCCAGACTTGGGCTTGTCACTGAATTCTTTTGAAGCAGATACAACTTCTGATGCTTTAGCTAATTCTGACACTAAAAGGAAAACATTCATCTACAATTCAAAGTCTAATCGGCAGGCTTTCTTCATACGGTACCTAACTAGAGAACGTAATATACCCCATCTCAAAAACACTATTTTGATATTCCCGTTCCTTCTCAAGGGCTCTATCTTGAACATGGGTACATGAAACTGAGGAAATCCTTCATTCTGTCGCATTCATTCTGTCTTTGGAATGATTGTAAAGAGAAATACATATTCACACCTTTAATAGGCTAAGTTTCTTGCCCGATTCCTCTTTTAACAGTTGTCTATTTATCCTTACTTTATTTTGATTTGCAAAAAGATAAATGCAAACCATGATGAGAACACTACAACCAATTTAAATTAATTCTTTTCGTAACAGTGATACTTCCTGTTTAGGTATCTGGGAACTAAGGGTAAAGATGGTTGATTGACTGGCAAATGCAACATTTGAGGGCATCTTTGGCTGGTAGATACTGAAACTACAGAGTACATGAAACATACAAAATGAAATAGACAGAATAAGGCCAGAGAAAATTGGTGGTGAATGGCCAAGTTTAATAGAAATGTGAATTGAACTGCATTAGAAGACTAAAGCCTATCAACAGGAAAGGTTCTGCAAACATAGGAAACAAACTAGAGAGTAAAATGAAAACAAATCTTTTTTTTTTAGCCTCAAAATAGAAGAAAATGATACACATTATGGCTGACAATTTTCTAAACAATATCCTCCTGCATTAGCAGAATTATCTGTCTTTGACATCCCAGGGTTAAAAGGAAAATACAATATTCTTTCAAAGCTCAGAGAATATTTCCTAAAGATTTTATTTTCTTCATTGTGTTCTATGCCCTAATTTGTCAATTTACTTATCACATGTAATTCTCTCCAGGAAAAGTAGTAGCAGAGAAAAACATGCACTGAGTAAACAAACCCTAAGTCTTTTTAGCGATAAACACTAGACACAAAAACTAAAGCTTCTGCATTCTTTAGGCTGGTCAATAATCCTATACTTGGGAACAACTGCACTGACAGCGAGGGATGGTTTATCATACCAGCTATTTAAATTAGATTCTGTATGTGCATCATGGGTATTTAAAAGTTGTAGACACTTTTCACCCCAGACTTTTTCACAAGTATGTTTCTATCCATTTTTTCCAATAGCTTCTGAACATCTAAACTAAATGCATGCTGGCAGCAAAGTAGACAGTACTGGGTTTTTCCCTGCAATGATCAAATTCTCTGGTATTGCTTATAATAAGCTAATTGACTAAAATCCTACTAATTGAGTATTATGCAAAGATCAAACACACATGCTGAGCCAGTCTTCAAGAAAAGACGCTCTTTCCTTGTTTGCCTGTTACCACTGGGTAGCAACTGGCAAACACTGCAACTCTGTAGAGTATAATCAAAGTAGCTGCAATCAGCCATATCTTAGGAATCAATCTAGATAAACAGATAGGAAAGTAGGTAAGAAAAGAACGTGATGTGGTTCTTAAGAGATCCAGCCGTACCCTGTGCAGAACCTTCCAGCAACATCAAACTTTACTAGGACGATAGTGACCCAGTTTAATTTGAAATAAAGACCCCTACAAAGTTTAAATAATTCTTGTCTTTGACAGCACTATTTTTGATACACGGGCTTCATAAAAGCTTGAATAGTCAAAGAAAGGGCAACTGTTCCTATCAATGCAATACTAATTATCATAATTTTTAGTTTAAGTTTTTTATAACTGTTCAAAGATTGAAGTGGCACATTGATTTTTCAGAAGGGTTTAATGAGACTACAAATTATAACTTGATATTCTACTTCTTGTTTAAAAAGACACTGCATCCAAATATTTAATACCAAAAATATTACTTTTTCCTCCCCCGTATGTTTAGGGTTAATGGCATTTTAAAAGGAGAAAATGTGAAGAGTTACTTGGTGACTTGCCCTCAAAAAAGATAAGATCTCTCTGAAGATTTTCTGTTTGAACTACAAAGCAAAAAAGGACTGAAATAAATTTATGAATATGAGAAGATGGCATTAAAGCTGTGCTGAAGCACAGAAAAGGTGATATTGGGGCACAAAACTACTTTCTTCTAGAAAGCTATTAGAAGATGTGATGTTATTTTGTCATTCCGTGTTTTAGTGGAAATATCTGCGCCGTGGCTATCTTTCTGCTAAATCTCCCCAAACGAAAAGCTACCTATCTTCAGCAAAATGAGGCACTTCATCTCCTTGAACTTTAACACTACTGCCAACATGCTTGTTCCAGAAACCAAGAAATTAGGATTTATGAAATCCAGACTCTTTTGGATGCAAAGTAACCTCAAGTTAGCGTGGTAACTGTACAAGGAAACTTAATCCAAATGCTAAGTATTGTAATAGGATGTTTAGATAATTATATTCTATCATGCAAAAAAATCACAAGCAGCTAAAAAGGCAGTTCGATGGTCCTATAAACGTCTTCATTCCTTTGTACTGTATTGTTTTCCTGCTGCAAACAAAACCGAAAAAATTTTGTCATACTCTAAACTTACCCACCACCAGTGCCTCCGTTTTTGCTGAAATGTGTACGCGGCTCACTTGATGCCAGTTTAAGCAATTCATTCCACTCCCGTTCCCATTCTTCTTCTGTATACACTAAACCTGACTGTGGGCGAGAATGAAATACCTTTACATTTAGGCCGGTACAAAATGTAAGCACATTTCTGTATTTACAACTAACTTATTTTAAACATCATACATGATACGGTTTAATATCTTGGACCATTACTGCTTCAACATTTCTCTTTAGGTGAAAGAATATTAACTTATTAAAAAATTATCTAAACCACTAACTGTATACTGGATTACATTTCTAGATGTGGGTCTGCTGCTGCTAACAGAGTGCTCCATCACTGCAGATCCAGTTATTCATACCCATGTGAATTCCTCACAGCCACAGTTAACATGCTTCACTGCCCTGTTCTGGAGGCTTGCTTTCTTCCCCAGTACATGGAACTACTACGAATGCCCTCCTTGGCAGACAGGTGATGCCGCCTCCCTCTGTTTGAGAGCAGAAAGGGTATATAAAAGTGCTTCTGTGCCCCTGTGTTTTCAGGTAGCCTGAAGTAGCTGAGTCACTCACAGCTCAGCTCTATTCTCACTGACTGCTGCCAACAAAAAGCAGATTACAAGTAAGTCACAAACATTAAAGCATATCCACTTGTTTACATCAAGATAACTCCTGAAATCGGCTTTTCTAGCTACTGTTTAGGCACAGACATATTCAGAAAATAATACATGCTGCAGTACAGCTTTTAATCAACAATCAAACCAAACCTACAGATGATTTTACTTAAGAAACATCCTCTCGTTATTTGGTCATAGATGTAAGAATCCTAATTCACCATCCTTGGGAATCTTTCCTAAATGGAGTTTTCTTTCTTTTGTGCATTTCATCCGCTCATTTTATAATGCTAGTGATAGCTAAATTATACACTTTGCAGCCCCAAATTTTCTACAGGTTCCAGACTCATCTTAGACCTTTGTAGGCACCGAACTGTGCATATTTATGCCCACAAAGCTACAAACACATTTGCATTCTGATACAAAAATTCTAAATACAAGTACCTCTTTCCCCATGCAAAATGGAAGCACAAGGAATTTGATAGCAATTAAAACTTTCACACCAAACTTCAGAGGAATGCCTTTGACCCTAAATGATATTAACAAGACTGTCTTCAGGCCATACAGACCTCCTTATTCTGCTGGGTCTGTTGCCATCTCCATCTTCGTTTCAGTGCTTCCCTTTCAGCTCCACTTCTCATCATAGTATAGAGTGCTTTACGTAAAACAAGGTCCCGGTCATGAAATCCCCACATCCCTAAAGTAGCACAAGACAACATTCAGTTTTCAAGAAGCTACCGTGAAACAGAAATAGGAAGTACTAATACAATTAACATTGCTCTATTAGCAAAAGAAGCATAGCTTATACATTGTTTAAGATTCTCCTTGGCAAATAGATCACTCATTATTTTTTAGGTTTCTGAAAGGAACAGTCAATACAGATAAGCTAATGAACAACAAGAGGGAATTCTAACAAAGTTTAAACTTTGATTAAGGAACGACTAAGGATTTGAGGTGTTGCAGCGTTTGCTTGCAGGCAGCCTCAACTTTGCTGCAAGCAATGGACTGTTCACTGCTCAGGTTGGTTTTAGCTATAGTTGCCAACAGAGCTTGCAGCCGCAAGAGTGCTAATGGCAACTGCGGGCACATCTGTGAATCATACCAACAGACGACACTGACACCCAAAGGCTTCCACTCTTTTGCACAGCATGATGGTAAATTTCCTTTGGCTTCAACATCCAAATAAAGAGACAAACATTCAAAATGACTGGAAGTCTAAAGAACAGCCAGCTACAGGCTTTGAAGTTAATTTTAAGATAATAAAATGTGTTCGTGTAGTTGAGACCAATAACCTACAACAAAAGAGAGCAGAGCTCTCACCAAGACGTGCCCACAGACAGCAACATTTCAATAACCGTATTGTCAGCTGCTGGCATTAAATATGTTTATGTAAGACTTTGCAAGCCAAAATACTCCAAACATTTGCTGTAAATAATATACAATTCCTCCTAATTAAAAATGGACAAAGATAAAAGGATCCTCGGAAACACCACAAGCTCTTCTCTTACTACTTCTTTCAAAAAGAAGAGTCTCTTCAAAGTACTGAAAATCCCAGTGTTACTGAAAAAGCCACCTTTTAGAGTTCCACAGGTGGAAGATTTTAGCAACTGCAACAAAAATTTAAGTTTCCTCATAATAGGTTAGGATATAGAAGGCATATCAAAGGCTTTCAGCTTCATAGGTTTCTATTTATTTGATTTGAAGAAAGGCTTCAAAGATCTTGTATTAACAATTAATGAACCAATTGGAAATTATTTTAATGCACCCCAAACTCTTTTTTCCACATATTTAAACTCTACAAGGAACCAACAGAGATAATAGCTAGATACTGCATTCTTGAAGACAGCAGGAGAACTGGTTAACAAAAGCATGTGAACGAATGCAACTCCTCGCCCACAACAGAGACAAGCCTGCAGAAGCACCTGGAATTTGCCTGTTCCAGAGCTGTTAGGTTGGGCTCTGTAAGGAAAATGCAAATCACTGGTGTTTATGATATATGGGTTTTGATACTGTTCCAATCATACTTCTTTTATAACCTGATAAAACATTTACTTTCATCCCTCAAGCATACCTAAACAAACAATACCTAAATGAAATTTGAAGAATATATTGCTCCAGAACCAGGCTTTTAATGACAAGTCTTTGCATCCAGTGTGTTTCTGAGCTTTTGCCGGGGATAAAGAAAAGCGGTAAATATTTCTGGCAGAAGGTGTCATGTACAGACTCTCCCTTACCTAAAGATGCAGCATGCAAGAGGCAGTTTCCATCACCTGTTGTAGCCAAGGGCAGAAGACGTTTGCAGCTTGTACACACTGTGGACCACCAATTTAGTCGTCCTGAAAAGAAAGCATCTATTAAAACGGTGGAGTGGATACTAAAACAGGATGTGTACTGTGTACAGGCATACAGCGACAACGTGCAATGTTGAAGGTTAATCACGAACATCCTTTCTGCCAAATAAACTGAAGTGTAATGTCAGAAGTTTAAACTCAAAAGGATTAGAAATAAGAGGCAGATAAACTTCAACTCTTCTCTAAATATATTTGGAAGAGAGCTCCTTTCATTAATTTGCATCTTCCATTCTCATATACTGCATTCAGGGATGCAATGAGTTCATAGCCTAAATACCATTGTCAGTCTCGGTATCACTTCCCAAACACAATCAACATCAGACTCCCAGCCAAGATGACAGATTATGTTACAGTAATAAAGTCTGTCTCAGAAGATAAAAGTAATACATATGTGTTAACGAAGATATGTTACTGTTTATTAAGTAAAGTACTACCATTGCAATCAGATTGATTGTTTCAACAGCTGCTTCTCCTCTCAGTTACCATAGTGTAAATCATGATTAGACCTACTAACATCAACAGCTGCACTACCAGAGAATTACTGCGAGACCAAACGCGTAGCCCAAGGTCTAGGATAGCACGTGGCTTTTCTCTCTTGAGAACGTTTAGAGAACTACTTATCCATCATTGCTACATGAAGCATGTTTTACAGACTATAAAACAGAGATGGATTACAAAAACGACTGACAAGAGGACAGATATTGATGTACCTAGCTGAAGCAAATAAAGCCATGGAGAGTATTCAGTGCCAAAGCTAACACTGGAACTACATAATTCCTGGCACACAGGTTGCCGTGCGGTAGCTTACTGGGGTGTTAAGTCTTGGGTAAATGGTCATGGGAACATTTCTAATATAAAGAACAAGAATGTGACTGATTGTATAACATCTTGTGGGATAAGGAAGAGCAGATGGTTAACAATGGTGAGTAGAGCTGGTATATTTCCCAAGATTTTTGGAAAGTCTGTGGGTAATGCACAATATTGAATAATTGAATGAGTAATGCAATAGGCAGCCTGTGGTGACTCCATTTCTTTGTTTGTCCTCTCCTGCAGACTTTTTCTCCTCCAATTCCTGTACTTGCAAGCTGAGAGGAAATAGCGTCTATATATTTGTAGGCAGTCATTCATTTAAGGTTAAATCCACAAAAGAGAAAAAAATGCCACTGTGCATTTACCGTATCGGAAATAAGTCAGAATTCTTACAGAAAAAATGGAATAGACATTAAAAGAAAAACAAGGGTGGTTACAGATGGGAAAACGTGTGAAGTGTCATGTCACAGCTTGTACAATTTCACCTCAGATTGAGTGCGACTGTCTTTTAATGCACTTCACCATGCTATTGAGAGTACTCTGTTGTACAGCTAAGCAAACCAGTCTTAGGCAGCTCCTCACAACCACTGACGGAGCAGACCTCTCGCAGAGGGAAGCGAGTCAGTCTGTGCACACTGGGACCCAGTGTCTGGTTTCCCGTGCTTGTCCTGCGTGTGGCTAAAGGTGAGACTTCCGATGGCTTTTCTTTTATTTGTGGTTGGGCATTCAGGAGGTCTTTCCCATGCGGGTTCTGTAGCGTTTAATAAAAAATAATCACATTGCAAGTGTTTCTTCTATGAAAACACTAAAAATAAGCTAGCTGCTTCTTTTCATAAAACTTGTAAAAGCTTACTCACAAATATGTTTGAAATTGACAGAGTTAAATTTAAAAAATAACCCGTGGTACAATCTTAAAAGACAGCTTGCTGACACAAGCTCAGTTTCCACAAGAAACTAGGCTAAAACCAGCCTTTCTCTAGTTTCTTCAGCACATCATATTTCCACAAACCCACCAGTCATCCATCCCCCCAGAGGAGCAAGTCACAAAATAACATTTTCAGCTTCCAAAGCAAGTCTAATTCTGGACACTCCATATATTCTCAAAAGCAAGGGTTCACCCATTGCACTCAGGGCCCCCTCTGGAACCCACCAGCAGTAACTGCCCTGGGGCGCACAGGACCAATGGGCTGAGGCAGCAAAGGATCACTCAGAACGGTCAGACAATTAGCAATGGGCACAGAACCTCAAATCCAGATTTCAGCAGAGCTACTTCTATGCTTTATGCGTTTCTTACATGGCTAGCTAAGAGGATTGCTTGTTTATTTTTAGTCTTAGTCCTTTCATGCAATGAATGTGTACTTGCAAGTACTGAGGTGAAGAAAATTACAAGAACAGATTTTCTACATGGGCTTATATTAATCATTCAGTGACTGCTTCCTTTTTAAATAAGTGAATAAATATAACATTTACCAATATACTTTCTGCACTCCAAAGAAAGGACCTTCTTGTAGAAGGTCTCTCTTTTAGTCTAGATGATGAAATCAGCTTCGCAGTAGCATCTGCAAGGCCATTCATATTTACGATGTCCTTGGAATGTATGTTGAGCTGTGCATGTCGAAATAAGCAAAACTGAGCAATCAAGTAAATGTTTCTCTTTCAGCCTGATGCTTAAGCAACACAGACTGTCAGAGACGCTACAGAGCAGAATGCAAATCAAAGATCATAAAATAAGATGGCACAGAGATATGTGACTAGGCCTAACTCGCTGCAGACAACTGATAGCGAGTTGTTATCTGCAGGTAACCGCAGATCCAGTATTAGCTGTTTTCCTTGTTTGTTTCTTTCATAA
Source organism: Charadrius vociferus (assembly GCF_000708025.1). Lineage (NCBI taxonomy): Eukaryota > Metazoa > Chordata > Aves > Charadriiformes > Charadriidae > Charadrius > Charadrius vociferus. Next base: position 5,160,017 of record NW_009648526.1, read on the forward strand.
CCTGAGACAGATGGTTTTCTATCACATTATTGCATTTCATCCTAATCTGTGATACAATATTTGTTATTCATATTCGAACTGAATTACACAAGCACGCCTTTCAAAGCTTGGAAATCAGGAAATTAATACAGTTCTCTTGTAATTCTGATGGTTGCTGTTCCCGCACCCTGCATATACCATGTGAAAATCTGTTAAAAATTCTGGAATAAGAAAATGTTTCTACAGCCTGAGAAGCCATCAATTTTTCGTTAACAAAGCTTAATTTTTAACAGTTTGATTTCAAACATTTCCAGAATTTTGGTGGATTTGGTTTTAGGGATGTGAAACTGTTTATTTTACCTGTAGCTGTATAAAACGTTTCACAGAAAACACAAACCTGAGCACAGAAAGGAAAGTGTAGGAAAGCAATATTCTTGAAGGGTCATGCAGTTTACTTTTAGGTTTTGTATTGAATTATATTTCAGCACTGCAATAGAAACTTTTTTTCTTTTCATTAAAAACGCTATGTTAGACCAGCCATTCTTCTGCCTATACTAGGGTGGGGTTTTTTTTTAACTCATCAATACAGCAGAAGCGGCTTTAATAGCATCTCTCTTTGTGTCAGCCTACACATAACAACACGCAGGGCAACGCGTGCATTTAATGAAAATCAACTTGCTGCAGCAAAGTATTTAGAATGATAAAATTCTATTCACGCAGGCCTCATCTAATGTTACCTGAGCCATCCCCCACGGAAGAACCACGCTGATCACTGCGGGAGCACAGAGATCAGTCTGCACGTCACTTAGAAGCCGACAGCATTCCAGTTCAGGCCATAATGAACGGCTGAGTTTGTAAGATGCACAAAACGCTTATATGAATGTGGTGAATACTGTCCTCCAAGAGAAATATTCAGAAAGCATTGACACAAAGAGTAGAGGACGGATTGCAGCAGGAGAGAGTGAGTGAATCATGCTGCCATTATTGGGGCCTTTCCTTTATAACCTCACAATGCATTGCTGAGCGAGTCGGCAACTGTGCTCTGAGTGCCTATACAGGCAGGTTGTAACCTGAACATCCTTTTGTATATAGAGCTAACGGTAGCAAGTGCCTAAGCATATAAAAAGAGAATACAAACACCTTACAGGCTTGTATAGGCATCCAGCTCATATGGCCAGTTGAGACACCACCTGCAACAGTCTGACAATAGTAGTTTTGCTCTCCCAATCCATGGTTTGAGAGTAGCAAGCTACTCTGTGTTCCTAACCAAGTTCCTCCTCCTTTTGTCTAACCAGCTTTTTTTTTTTTTCCCCTCTTTGTTTTGAAATTCATGCCCTTAAATGCTGGTACACAACTCTTTTCCTTTAACAATATCCCCAACCTCAGCCCCAGAAGCTACTGTCCTTCGTGGGGTTGGTTTTGTTTTGAACTAGATTTCAGGCCCTTCGCAGGGAATGCACCTTATCTGTTCATTTTTTTGTGTCGTTGACCAAACATAGTCAAACTGTGCCCTCTGTTGGAGACAATAAAACGTCTAATGCTAAGTGACTTTCCTATTAATTCACTCTCTTCATTTCAGATAACAATATGTCTAAAACAGGCAGGATATAAAAGGAAACTGAATAGCTCTATGTCTTAAATAGAGCCAAAAGGTCAGTTTACATGAAGTCGTACATGTTTTTCTTAACCATTCACCGTTTGATCTGTTTAACTTGAGCTGAAGAACTGTTTCCCAGGAAGTTCCAGTTTGTTTGAATGAAATGCTCACATAAGTAAACTAAGTCTAGGTAAGCTACAGAACACCTGCCATCACAACCGCAAGCACTTCAAACGCTCAGAATCCCCTCCTTTCCAGGAGGCAAGGAGCTAGAAGGAAGAAGGGGCTTCTCCAGTGTGAGTCCAGTTATTGCCCTAATTAAAGGAACATGAAGAAAAGAATAAATGATTTATTCTAATTTCCAGAGAGATTTGAGAAAGGAATGCTGAGGCAGAAAAATCAGTAGTTTCTGCAGCCCTGTTTCAAGTTCAAAGCCAGCCAGCTCTGAACAAATTACAAGATTTCGGCTCTAAAGTCACATATTCCCTGATTTTAAGGTCAGAAAACCACTGTGATCCTCTAGTTAGTACTCTTGCATTAACTGGCTCTAAAGGCTGTAGTTCCACTGAAGCAGGTAGGTCAACAGTGACACTGTAGCAGGGATTTTCTGATAGCCTGATGGAATTTGGGGTGTTTGGCAGAGCTACCGGAGGAAGAGCCATCCTCTTTTTTCCCTGTCCTTCTTGAGTTCACTGGTTCCTAGAGAAACTAGATATATTCTCTTGATGGGTGACTAACAGTTTTCATACTTCATAAATTGCCTGGTAGCATTCCTGAAAAAGCATTATTTTATACTGCTGTTTTTCCAGAAGGCAACCTTCTGAATACTATTTGATTTTGTTGGTTTGGGGGTTTTTGTGTTTTTTTTTCCTTTGGTTGTTGTGTGTGTGTGCATGCGCGCGCACGCACGCACGTGTGTGTTTTCTTAAGTATTTACTGACTGATGCTATTATCTAAGTACATCTTGCTTTTCAAATACCAAAGCCAAGAAACGAGCGTATGACAATACGTGCTAAGTACTCAGCGTGACACCAGATCAGCAGAGGTCCTGCCTAGATACTATGATGCAGTGCCCTGACCAATAACAAGCACTATAACAATAAGTTATAACAATAACATTTCACCAGTTTGAACACACGTGGTATGACTACGCACCAAGTTCTGAGAATGAACTCTCAGGTGAATAGAATACATAGCGTTACACAAGCCAGTACAGCAGTCAGCAGAAAAAAGCAACTGGCCATTCCATATTCCACCAGCAGCCATGAAATCTGATTTTGTAACTCCTTTATACCACCAGAGTTGGGCGCTTCACTCTATAGCTGTCTTCATTTCGTGGTTCATTAATACACTTCCTATTTCATAAGGCACAGATGCTAATTTAAAATACATTTCTCCCTATCTTTCAAAACAGACTTAAAACTTCAAATTACTAATAAATCTGAATTGAAATTCATTTCAAATGTCTTCACTTTTTCCCATGGCAATAATGAAGTATTAATATAAAAGTATTTAGTTTCTTATTACAAAAATAATAACCAATCCATAAAATACGTATTTAAAAACTATTTGCCCAAGCTGCAACAGAACTTGAGATGTTTCCTTTGTTAATCACCGCAATGTAATTTCCTCACGAGAACTGGAAATACCAACCCCCTGCGACCATCCAGACACATGTCCTCCTTTATTGCACGACTTCCCCATCAGTCCTCCTTTCCTTCCTCCCTCAATTTCTTTGTTTTATTAAGTAAGTTTGACAGTTTTCTCTATAATGTTTTAAAAGAAATAGAGGATCAGGGTATGTGTCATTTTGCAAAGCACGCAGTGTTTACTTTTACTCTCTGGCATTCATCTCCCATGCAGGCTATCGCCAGCTACAGAAATGGAGCACAATTAGAGATGTCAACCCAAAGATCAGATTGGCCAGCTGCTGACACCCAAAGTATTTACCCACCTGCTTGCTCCAAAGCAACCATTGTTGCCTGTTCAATTAAGTCCCGTTCAATGAAGCTTCTGAAATCCTCGCTGTACACACTAAGGTCTGGTAGCTGGAATGTGTAGATGGGCATCTCCAAAGGGAACTGCTCATTGCTGCACTCATTTGCTACATGGGATCGAGCAAGGGAGACTATGGCTGAGCTGGCATGAGAAATACCTCTGGAAAGACGCTTTTCTGCAGAGAAAGCAGAGATATTACAGCCTATGAGACTACATAAAAGACCAGCCAACACCAAGTCTGGCGAATGCCCGTTCATTTCACTCAGGGATGTATTCCACTTCTTGTTTGGTACCTTTTCTGGGTTATTTCCCCACTGTGAAAGATTGCTTAGTTCTTACTATGGATCCCTATTGCAAGTCACAGGAACTTCACTTCACTTATAGCAAAATAGATAACCAGTTCAAGCAATAAGATATGAAGATATTTCTATCATTTTCTTTTTAATGTATCTTAAGTTTCCAACAATGCACTGGAAGAAACATTTACTGGCAGACAGATGATAATCAATTAATGTTTTGAACTTTTAATTCAAGTTGACCACTTGTGAATCAAAAAATCCAGCAATCGCTTCATATTGAACACGCCACACTGGTTTAATCTCGGAACAATCTACCTGAAAGCAATTTTAACATCATTATGCTGAATTTAAGATAAAATCGGAGGGTTTGTGTATATGTTTTCTAAAATCCTGATTCAAGAAACAATACATAGTTCAAAAAGAACGATGAAATTAACAAGCTTGGTACAACAGAATGAATTATTTTATCAAAACAACTATGGACTAATATCTTACAATGTATTGAATTTCTCTGTGAACAAATGCTATGTAAGGAACAGTGAAGGGTCGTTAATGCAAAACAAGCATTACAATGTTAAGAAAGGGGCAAAATATTACTATCGTATCATTTCGCTTTACTGTATGGCTTCAGTTCTGGTATCAGCAAATGGGTAACAGAAATACTCTTCAAGTGCTTAAGCCATGAATTATTCAGGCAAAACTGATAGAGGTATCTTCCCTGTTTAGTTTCTGCCCTGTACTCCTGTTCATATTGTTAAAAACCACAATGTGCTTTTTGTAGCTGCTTAAAATTTACATTCATCAAATGTTAGTCTTCCCTCAAAAGTTTAACCTTCAGCATAAAGTTTCTTTCTGGATCTCTGAAGTGGCGCTCCTTAGTGCCACAGTACCGCTGCCTTTCTGTGCTTCAGAGAGACTGAGCTCAGGTCTTCTACCGAGTTGCACTCCTTCTAGCCATCCTTTGCAACGGAGATAATCTTAAATTAATATCAGAAAGCCTCCTGGGCATTTTACTGAGTTTTATTAGTGAGTCAACACCAGGTTTAGGAAGTGTTTTACATTTTCAAATATGCAGAAAGCTTCCTGGTGGGATTTACATTCTGTTAAGTTAGATAATATTTTCATTGATTTCCTTGGAAATGGGTATCTTATCGTACTGGAAGCTTTTGTAAAAAAGCATTTGGTGCAACTTCACCTCTGTAGCTTCATAAATACTACCGTAAACTAGTCTTTATTGATCAACTCTCAAACACGTACAATGCTGTATTAAAATAAAAGAAGTTCCTGTACTTCTATGCCTTCAGTAATTAACAAAGAAGCTTACTTAAATGCAGCTTATCACTGAAGCTAATAGTGTTTTTAGAACACCTCAAACTGACTAACGGTTACTAAAAAATTTATTTTCCTGAAGCTGAAGCTTGAGAACTTTGTTTCTCTAATGGATCAATGTTGTGCTAATTGTAAGGGCTAAATTGCACTCCCTAAAATATCCTAAATTGGGGGAAGCGGGAGAAGGTTTGATTACATTTGCATTTCTTTCTTCTCCCTGTACCTCTCAGCTAAATCACTTTTAAACAGGGGAACTGAAGTACAGGACAGCATCTCCATTTGCTACCACTCCATCACCCCTTCCTACCACAGTTCGGCCCTCCTGTTGGCTGTGTCCTCCGCTCCAAGTACGTGGTCCATGACGAGACCCTCCTTTCCCTTCTCTGCTCCTCCCTGAACATCCTCCTCACTCCAGTTTCACCTTTTGGTCAGAGATGGCTCTCGGATCATGAAGAAATCAATTATTCATTGAATTGATAGCAAACTACTGTCAGTCCAGGCATTTAAAGCCAGACTTAACCCACATTACCAACTACACTCGCTAAAATATCAAATGGCCATTTCAGTGTAAACTGGGCAGTTTAATAACATGGAATTTTAGAGTGAGCTGTATCCTAATGAGGATGAAGGGACACAGCTTCATCAGCTACAGCGCGCTACACTTCCTCTCTTTATTTGTATTTAGTGCTTTTAAGAAATCGTAAGAAGCACCACAGCTCTTTTTCTACCGCTGGAAGTTATCTATTTTCAAAAGATCTCTACTGACACTTCTAAGTACTGATGCCATTTCCCGCTTAATAGGAGGGAAGAGCCAGCAGCGGAAGGGAAGACTTTCTGTTCCTTCCAATGATTGCACAGAAAGCCATCACCGAGCTAGTGCTATTACCTCCCTACGTGACAAGCTGTCAGACCTGTACATTTATTTTAGTGCAAACTACAGGTCCTTGATAAATTAATATTTTAAAAAAAAAAAAAATAAAGCATTCCAGCAGTCTGAGAGAGAGATCTGAAATAGAACATATAAAAGATCTGCAAATAAAAAAGTCAATTCTAATGCTTATCATCCTGTACTGGAAATCAACTGCTAGAGGTAGCTGACTCATGTTTCTTAAGGTTTCAGTTTGTTTGGCAGGGGAGAGGAGGTTGTTCTTTCTTCTCTGGAACCGTAAGAGAACAAAATTTTAAAGCTGAAAGTTATTCATAGATTTCATACTCCCTAATCATATACTGTGAGTAAGAATGCAAAGATTGAAATATGGATTTTTTAAATCTTTTTTTGGTCTCTAAATAAACATAGAAAGTTACATCCAATAGTGGTCTGTGACACCCTCTAATCAAGTGCTTTTGTATGTACCATAGGACTGCTTGGGGACAATGTATTTTTGTACTTTAATCACACATTAAAAAAATAACTTGCAGAACTGAGGCGAAGCTCGTGGCTACTGAGACATGTGCAAGGTGGGGTCCAGCAGCAGCTCTGTGAATCCCAGCACAATGACACCGTTCACAGGCTGATGGCAAATGACTTCCCACTCCCTGCACACAAGCCCAACTTGCCAGTTGGCAAGCTGGAAAGCTGCTTGTCCACAGAAGCCCTGGAGAAGAACTCTTACCTTGAGCAATGTCATCCTGCCTTTGCAGGCAGGGCCGCTCTGCCTTCGTCACCTGGGGAGGCTGCTCGGGCTCCTGCTGCTTGTAGTATTTGCCCTCGTTGAACACTTGTGGCAGGTTGGCGGTGTGTACCTGCCGGAGCTGCTCATAGTCGCTCAAAGCTGCGGTCAAGTCCCAATTTTTGCCTGCAAAAGAGCAAAAGGACCTTCTCCTTACATCTGTATGTGACCAGATTGACAACCTGGAAAACACCTTCGTATGCACTTAAAGTATAAGGTTAAATAGAGAAATCACTCTTAAAGCATCAGCAAGGAAACAAAGGTTCTTTGGATGAAATATTTTACAACCACTCCTCCCTCAACAAAAATGCACTGTTGATAAACACCTGGAAAGTACACAGCAAATAGACAAAGACAGAAATCAACTCTTTCTATTTCTTATTAATTTGTATTTTAGTTTTCTTTATATCACAATTGTCAAAGACTTCAGGAAATCTCTTGTTCAACCTCCTGCTCAAAGCAGGGTCAGCTATAAGATCAGACTAGATTGCTCAGGGCTGTGTTCAGTTTGGTCTTTAAAATGCCAAGGATGGAGACTGTAAGACCCCTCAGGGCAAACTGTTCCCACATTTGACTGTCTTCATGGGACCTATGCCCACACTGAACCTCTCTCATTTTAACTTATACCCATTGCCCCTTGTCCTTCTGCCATGCACCACTGCGAAGAGCACAGCTCTGACTCCTTAATAACCTTCTTACTGGCATGGGAAGGCTCCTGTTCAATCCCCTCAAAGCCTCCCCAGTTCCATTCTGAACAAGCCCCGCTCCCTTAGCTTCTCCTCACAGGACTTGTGCTCCAGCCCCAACCACCTTCATAGCCTCCCCCTGAACTCAATCCAACTTACAGCTGTCTTCCTTGGACTGGGGATGGGGGGCAAAATTAGACATGGTATGACAGATGTCTAGTGACTGTTGGGTAGAGAGGTATAAATCACTTCCCTCGATCTACAGGCGATGGTCCTGTTGACATAACTCAGCATATTGCTGGCTTTCCCAGCTGCCAGGGGACATAGCTGGTTCACGTGCACCTTGCTGGCTACCAAGACCCCTCCAGGTCTCTTTCTGCCAAGCTGCCCCGCAGCCTGACACCTATGTCTGCATTCACCCTTGTCAAATTTTATCAGGTTCCTGTGGGTCAATTCCCTCGCTCTGTCTAGGTTTCTCTGAATGGCAGCTCTGCCCTTGAAGACATCACCCAGTCCCACCAGTTGATGTCATCTGCAAACTTGACGTTGCCTCACTGATACAAACTTTAAACAGGTAGAGACCCCTGACGGACAGCATTTGTTACCAGCTCCCAGCCAGAAAGCTATCCATTAACCACTACGCTCTCAGCTTGACCATCACAACAGCTATTTGCCCATCTAGTCATCCACCCATCCAGACAGGAACATCCTAACTTGAATATACCAACACTGTGGGAAACAGTGTCCAAAGCCTTGCTGCTGTTGAGGTGAAAGGTATCTGCTACTCTCCCCTCATTCATAAATCCAGACATTTTACCACATGAGGCAACCAGTGCCAGGGCTTCCCTTGCTCTGATTCCCATGAAATGGCTCCAGAAACTGGCAATTTAAGATGAACGCTAAATCCCACAGAATTTAACATAAAATAACGAGAGGCAGTAATAATTCACATCTGTACAGTTGCATTAATAATAAATAATAACTAGCAGCAATGATGGAAAGACACGACTGTTAGTGTTACAGCACAAAAGTGTGACAAGCTTTTTTATCTTTCTATGTGCAGAGCAGCTAGAATGCAAATGCAAAATACTTTAGGTCCTTTTATCTTACACATCACTGAGAACTTGCCGTCTCAGAGATTATAAAAATCTTTTGGAAAGCAGATAATATAGGGCAGTGTTTCGTAACAAAACATGCAGTGAGAGGATTCAGTTGGTGTGGTTCCATGTCTGTGTGAGCTGCTTGCGGAACCTGCCAACACAGCATCCTCCCAAAAGTTTTGCTTCCAAGCTCCCACTTCCTCATAGTGCTATGACCAGTGATAGCAGAACACAGGCTAATATCCGGAGATGAAGAAGTCTGTTTAGTACAGGTGGTGAAATGGTACTTGTCACTCAAAAAACAATAATGAAAAGAACCTTGAGATGTTTGTATGTTAATTTGAAAACAATCCTGCTAAGTTAAAATACATAGATGTCCAAGCATTCTCCAAGAACTTGACTTTAACGGGAAAACTACAAATATGCAATAGCAAGAAAAGACCCCGCTGATTACATGAGACTTTCACAGCATTCCTTGAGCACTTTTTCTGGGAATTCAGAAGTAACCTGATTCTGACTAATACATGATTTATTACACCTTAAAAGGTTGTCACTTTGTGTACTTTGAGAAGCTACATTACTTGACTAGCAGTTAAATATAACTTATTTGCTTACACAAAGGAGAATAAGCTAAAAATAGTACAAAGCAGTTTTATACAGATAAAAGTCCTTTACCGGTACAGTCATCTGTGAAGAACAAAAACCTAACTGAAGTAGGAAAAAACAGCACAAACAGCTGTTGAGCTCAACTATCTCAGGTTTTGAGGTACTAAACAAAATTGTGAAAGGAAAATTAATATCACCGAGCAAGTATCCTGAGCAGTCCATAATATAAACCACCAGTGATCAGTGATAGGCAATCGTTACATATGTTACACTGTGATCTTCTATTAGAAAGCCTGTAGCACAAAATGTAAATTCAGTGAAAACTGTCAGAGATCCTAGAACAAGCACTTGAGTTATTGCCAGCATTTTTATTTTTTTTATCTCTAAAAATCCCATGTAGATTCAACGGCTATAATCCAGTCAGGGCTCTGCTCTAACTACATCTATATCATCTGAATGAAGTTGCCCAGCCCGAACATCGAAGAATCACGAGTGTGTTCCCAAGACTGACGTGATCACATATCAATGTCTGGAGTAGGGATTGCTTTTCTTTGGTCTCATTTTTAGGACACTTACAATATGTTTTTTAAATCTTCTTCTCAACCATGAGGGCGATAGAGTAAAACTTTTTTTAAAAAGTGAAAGTGACAATAAATATAATTCTAGGAAATGTAAGTTTAAACAAAACAGTACTGTCTGAGTATTGGCAATGCGGCAAGTCCAGCAACCAGCGTTTATTCAGTACAGATCCTCAAGTAACAGACCTGTATTAATGGAACACAGACGGCATTTCTCTGCTGTCAGGGCATTCCTTACAGGTCGCCCACTCAAGATATTTTCATATTTCAGTTCTGAAATCTAACAAAAATAACTCTGCATGTGCTGTGACTGCTGCGTGACAGGGCTTTGATGTATGTAATAGGAAAGCAGAAAATCAGTAGACTAACAGAAATCCTGCCGTCCTTAGTTTTAGGCCAAATGCAATCATCCTATGTAAAAGGTCTATCATAAAAATTACAGTCAGCCTTCAGAAACTAGGCTTACAATGTGCTGCATTTAAAACTAAATTCCATAGTGACTCGAGTTACACTCCATGGTAAAAGGCAGCAACTGAACTTCTAAAACAGACTTGAAACTACACATAAAATAAAATTTCTGTATCTAAATGTATCTTACTGTTGTGGCTTAATCCCAGCCAACAACTAGGACCACACAGCCACTCGCTCACACGCCCCCCCAGTAGCGCAGGGAGAAGAAGGAGAAAAGGAGAGGAAACACACACACTCATGGGTTGAGATAAAGACAGTTTAATAGAACAGTAACAGAAGAGGAAAATAATAATTATAGTAAAAGGACATACAAAATAATACAAGTTGCTCTCACCACCCGACAATCTGTTGCCCAGTTGGTCCCGAGCAGCAATCGCAGATCCCTGCCCGCCATCCAACTCCCATTTACATACAGAGCGTGCTGTGTGTGGTATGGAACGTCCCCCTGGCCAGCTTGTCTGGTCTATGCCCCCTCTCAGCTTCTGTGGGAAGCTGAAAGAGTCTTTGACTAATATAGATATTACCTACCAACAACTAAACCAATATGCATTATCAACATTCTTCTCACATCAAATACCAAAACACAGCAGCTACTACAAAGAAAATTAACTCTATCCTAGCTGAAACCAGGACACTTCAATAGAAATATCGTGGTTTTAAATCTCTCCATCTCCCTGGAGTTGTTCCCGTCTCCCAAACAAAAGCACCTATCGGCACCAAAGCTTAAACTTCAGAGAACCAACATAGGAAATGATTACTAGACTCACTTTCCCCACATTTGCTGGAGCCTCCAAGCATCAGAATACAAGAAAAAAATTCAACCAAATTAGAGAACACATTAAGCACCTTCCCATCTCCATGAAATAGTGTTTTTGAATATTAGCCACCCTAACTGACTGGAATCAGTGTTTTCAGCTACTCGCTGTACTGCCCCCTTTGCCAAGGCTTCCTCTTATTTTGGTTTATATTTTCACAAGTAAACACAATGAGAGAACTTTTGTTTTTCCCATTGCCCATATAATAAAAAAAAAAAAAAAAAAAAGAGGAGAATGCATCGGTTTGGGAGGATTAAAGAAAAAAATTCATAAGTCAAAGTAGAAGAAACTGGAGGCAGAAAAGAGAATTAGGGGAAAGGAAGAGGGGAAAAAAAAACCCAGATGCGTTTATATAAAAGACACTGTGTGGAGAAATAAGTACAAAAAATTAATGCAGTGTAAAATACAAAAAAAAGTAAATAGATCTAATAAAAAGTGTGATGTAATTTGGATGACAGAAACAGACTGCAGAAGCAACAAACAAACTGGGAACAAATCAGAAAGGTTATTAAATTCAGAGATGTCCAGAGCAGATGATCTGAACAAGGATTTCTAGCACTGCGACATGGCAGGTGAGAAAGTTTCAGCTGGAAGTTACTGAAGAAACTAGCGGGGCTTATCATTGTGGAGAGTAATAGAGCTAACTCTGCCTAGTTCTCCTTTACACCTAGCATACCAAAAGCTTTTGAATTTCTACAGCTTTCCAAAATAAGTTTTGAAAGAAGAAAAAAACCCCTGAAGCATGCTGTGTCAGAAGCAACAGAAATAAATTCTTATAACACTGAAATCAAACATATCCCCCGCACTGCCTCAGGGGGCAGGTCCCTCCTTCCAGTCTTGCTACTTGTCCGGGAAGTTTCAGCAGCCTTCTGATTTGGAGCAGACTGCACAGTGCCGCTGGCTCCCCAGGAAAAGGCTTGCTCTTCCCGTTACCTAAGTTCTGTTTGTATGTCTGTTCCCTGTTCTCTGAAATCTCCTAGACCCTGCTCCTCACACAAGTCCCTGCTCCGTACACCCTTTTTATTTTCTTTCATTGTCATCTCCTGCACAGGCCCTCGGCAGAAAGGAACAATCTTTCCTATCCCACAGAGGCTACAGCTGACATAGGTGCTGACATGCCCTCCATCGCAAGGCTGACGGAGAAGCAACAGGTAATTCACCTATCTGGCATAGTTTCATCAACTAAATTAAGTCAAGTGAGACTTTTTGTTGCAATCCGAAGGACAAAAACAACACAAAAATATTTTTCAGATTGTCTCCTATTGTATTTTTTTCTTACTTTAACTTATCTGATGCACTCTGCTGTTCACCACCTGCTAACTTCTTTGTTTATATGACATATTATTGTATTTAAAAAGGTATTTCACAGGTATAACATTATTTCAGTTCACACAATTACATCAGATGACAGGTCACTGGTAGCACTGTATCAGTCAGTAGCAAGGGAATTGCTCCAAAGCAGCACTGACACAGCAGGTTTACGTGGAAGACTGAGTTTCTAATAGTCAAAGAACATCAGTCAGCAAAAAGCTGGAGCAGCACAAAGCTGGTTAGAAAACACATGCAGTGAATCATGATCGGGATGCTGGATCCAAATTAATTCACTAACTCAACAGAAAGAATACTCTTACTGAACAATTATTGCCATAACAGCTGCGTGTGCTACGTGAGTCAGCAGGTGTAAAATGTAACAGGGCTGAAAGGTCTCTGTTTTAAAACCAAGTGTTTCTAGTGTGGAGGAAAAACAACAAAACTAAAAAAAAAGTGCAGCTGAGCAAGGAATGGAAGATGCACTCTGACGGAGGGCTGGTACTGACATTTTAGTGTCAGAGACAGCAGGCATCGACATGAAAGAGAAATTCAAAAATAAACTCAGTTACACTGTGAAGCTTCTGTCCTAAATAATAGTTGCTTGAATAATAACAGGAGGCATTGTCAGCCTGAAGGAGAAGAAAAAAGACTTAGATAAAACAATATACAATTTAAGAAGCCACGTATCCATTCTTGCCTTACCACTGCAAACTGGACTGCTGAAGAGTTAATAAAAGATGCTAAAGAACAGCAACAGTAGGTCTCGCCTCAGAAGCATTCCAGATGATTCAGTTTTTCCTGATGTCGTGATTTTGGACAGGACGAAGTTGACTTTCTTACCAGCAGCTGGTGCAGTGCTGTGTTATGGGTTTGGGATGGGAATAGCGTGATAGCGCACTGGTGGTTTGGTTGCTGCTAAGCTCTCAAGACCATTTCTGCTCCTCACCCTCTGCCAGTGAGGGCTGGGAGAGCACAGAAAGTTGGGAGGGGACACAGCCGGGGACAGCTGACCCCAACCGATCGAAGGCATGTTCCATACCCTGTGACATCACGCTCAGTATAAAAAGCTGGAGGAAGAACAAGGAAGGCAGGACATTTGGAGTGATGGGGTTTGTCTTCTCAAGTCACCGTTGCACGTGATGGAGCCCTGCTTTCCTGGGGATGGCTGAGCACCTGCCTGCGATGGGGAGCAGGGAAGGAATTCCTTGTTTTGCTTTGCTTGGGTGCGTGACTTTTGCTCTGCCTATTAAACTGTCTTTATCTCAACCCATGAGTTTTCTCACTTTTGCTCTTCTGATTCTCTCCCCCATCCCACCAGGGGGGAAGGGAGCAAGCGGCAGTGTGGTGCTTAGTTGCCAGCCGGGGTTAAACCACTACACCTGATCATCAGAGAGGACTGCTTCCCCCGCCACCAACTCTGCCCTATTTAGACAACTTGGAGAGCCCAGGAAGTGTTCAGAAGTGGGTTTCCCAGTGATCTGATGCTCTGAGACCAAGCTGAGACACAAAATTTTCCCAGGCCTTGGTCCTGGATCCAAAAAGCCTAGCTTTCCTTAGGGTGCCTCATCCAGGGACGACATACAACTGCCAACAGTAGGAGGGGGCAGGGGATGAGAGCTGTGTCCAGTGCCAGGGCTTTCTGTAGCAGAGTCATTGCACTCCAAATCCCAGGCTAGAAAGAAGTTGAAAAGGAGGCAGCGATCAAGAGCGTTCTCTACACAAGAGTACTACTGCAGGATCCAGAGAGAGCATGTTCTCACCTTGGCACACTGCTCATCAAGCGTAACCTCTTAGTGAACATTGGGGAAAGCTGCTTGCTATTAAATCTAGTTTTTGAGGAAGCAGAAGGTTGAGGTGACCTCATTAGGACTGACCACACTGTGAGGAGAGAAGACACCTCATTCCTACACCTTTCCCAGCCCTTCTACCTTGCCTTCTTGTCCTCAGCCTGTGGACACAATCCTCTCCTTAGAAAACATTTGATAAAAGAAACCAAAGACCAAGACCTAAATCTTTATATTTAGCCTTGACTACTACTTTTTTTCCATTCCAGGGACAAGCCTGGGAATTAGACGGACAAATTACTGAGCCAATACATTAGTCAGAAATTTAGACTAAAACACTGATTTTCCTCAGACTCTGCAGCCAGGAAATTGGGTGCATGCCAATTAAAAAGTCAAAGAAAACCAGAGTAAACTTCACAGGATAATAAATATTGCTGTAGCTGGGGTTTTTTTGCATATCTGGTTCTGCCCCAAGCTGCACGTAGGCTGCGTCGTCCACCACATTGGATCCACGCACTATGTACCTACACATGGTACAGAACTACAACAAATGTAAAACATTTACATAATTACTTTTCCTGAGTGAAACCAGAAATGTTGTGCTATCCAAGGGTTTGCTTTCCCAGGTATTATTTTAAAATATCACCACTTTGTTGAGTTTTAAATAAAATAATATATTGCACAGTTAAAAAAAAAAAAAAAAAAAAAAAAAAAAAAAAAAAAAAGACCAAAACAATACAACTACATAGTGCTCTCTATTGGAAGCTCTCTTGCAAAAGTTTCAGAGTGACCTCCTGACAAAGTCCTGAAATCTGTAAGCAGAGGAGCACTAGAAACTTTGGACTTTTGCTTTAAACCGTTTTTTCAAGACTATCACGTATTCTAAATTTTCAGATGGGAAATACACTCAGCATTCATAAAGGCAGTATGGTTAGCACCACTCAGGTTTTGCAGTAGTTTTCACGGTGCTTAGCTGCATCCCTTGTTTTCCTGAAGAATAAGGGTCCATATATTTTTTAGCCTAGCCTTACTCTAGTCAAGTCTTCAACTTGATTTTGCTGAGAGGAGAAAGCGACTTCTTAATGCCCTGCAGCACATGAGTAATCCTTGCTTGCTCAACGTTAAGCACATGCTTTGTCAGATCGCAACTCGTGCTCGCTAACAAGAAAATTCAGGCACCCATTAAGCAGCCTACGCTAGTTGTGCTGATACTAGAGTTCAGGTTTTTAAGGCAGGTAATACTCGGGCAGCAAGAGCGACGTGCTCTTATTTGGTCTTTGGGTTTTTTGCTTTTTATTGTTTTGGCTAGAACAGCATAGATTAGCAGGGTTGTAGCAGTTAATAAATCTATTGTCTTTCACTTCCTAAAACATATAATAAAACTAGAGGACATTTATCACTAATTGGTATGAATAGCAAGCATGCAACTATAAAGCACTCCACCACCACCCCCCCCAGCTTTCAAATATCCACCTACGCCAATATGTTAAAAAGAACATTTGAAAAGTCACCAGCAATACTTGATTTAATGATAAACAAAATGCTAGAAAGGATGCAATTTGAGATGGGGAACTTGGAAGGATCTAAATTGGAAGGACCACAATGACGGGCAACTTACAGCAACAACATATACACAGGACTTCAGCAAAGAAGATGTTAAAAGGGGCAGGAAATGTTGCCTAAAGCTAAACAGGACAAAAAAACATATAAGAAAAAGGACACAGAAGGGGAATGTTAGACAAAATTAAACAAATTACAATGCAGTCTGTATTTACAGTTCATGAACTGCTGGTGCATCTACTTAAGCAGAAACAATAAAAGCTAGTAAGAACTAATAACTAGTAAGAATTAATATGAAATTTTCACAAAACAATATAGGAAAAGAAGCAGCCAAAACGTTACCCAGCTCACAGAGAAAGCATCTTGATGTCCAAGATTACAGAATGATGCATATCAGAAAATAAAAAATAAGAAATATCAGAAAATAAAAATAAGGTCTACAGGAGCACAAAAAGATGATGAAACTGAACAAGAAACTAACCTGAAAGGGAGAGAGCACGTCATTTTTCACCATTACAAATACAAGAAAGTAAAAAAAAAAAAAAAAGTATTTTGGCAAGATGGCAGTAAAACTAAAATGGACACACCTCTTGTAATTTTTAACCATTTTAATTGGGTACAGTATTGGCCCATCTACTTTACATTTAATGGTATTTTCGTTATTAATGAAACTCACGCTGGAATGCAATACCATTTAGAAAACATTGTTTAAAAAAAGAGAGAGATTACTGAAGAACCTGTACTAGCAATGTAACTTTCAAGGTTTTTGCCACCCTTTCTTCAATATTTTACTATAATTGTCTGTAATTTTTACTAGTGAATGGGAAAAAAAATACAATCCCACTATTACTAAAGCTAATGCAAATTATCCACAGGAAAAAGAATCCCTCCTTATTAAAAAAAAAAAAAAATTAAAAATTCAACAAAGTATCCCTGGCCACAGAACAGGAAAAGTCTTGCTGGCAGACAAAACTTTTGTTTTCAATACCATCCCCGTCATTTTAACTCCTTCAAATCTACCGCAGAGAACATGCTGGTGTGACTCTGATACTCCATGCCCCCGTATAGTAAGACGTTCTTGGCACAGCGGCTGTCCCACAAATACAAAGCATCAGCTGTTAAGAGGGAGGCACATCATCTCCCCTTCTAGCCCATTTAACAGAACCAACCAGCATTTTACACGAGACTACACTGTGGATCAGTAACAAATCAATTAGCACAGGAATTTTAAGCGGGAATGCTGGATTCATGCAGCCTTACGAGGGTGCAAACTACCTCTAAGGATGCACATCCGAGATGTCTGCAAATGACCAGACACAAGTCCAGTATTTGGCAGGCCGTATAACATACTTCTAAAAACAAAATGCAGGACTCTTATTCCATCTACGCTCTTCTGTGCCATCTTTCAGCTTAGACTTTGAGCAGTTATGCATGTTAAAAAGTAAAACAACATGAATCCCTACATCATGATGTCTTCCTTCCAAGAAGACAGGAAAGAGTTCTCAGCTGAAAGTGCTGGCTGCAAGGCTGAGAGAAATGAGAAACATGCAGAGTTTTACAGTTAGGTCTCCACAAGACACGTCCTCACAACATTTCATAGCATAAACCCAATACAAGTGTTATCATCTTGACTTACAAGTTATCAGCTTGACCCAACGGAATACAACAAATACGGAATATGTGGGACAACATAAACAGGGAGGGCTATAAGCTAACTTTCAGGCGGAGAATAATAACCAACCTGAGGAAGGCACTGAATGCCAATACATGATCTACGAAAAGGACCTGGAAGTTCAATTTGAAGCCAACACAGAAAGTAACACTCCAGGCTAATTCATTTTTTATGATGTCTTGCTCACCTACTGGGATTCTCACTTCTGTGAGGTTTTACACTTAGATGAAAACACTTGAAATAATCAGGTCACCAAGAATGCTGCAATAAGGGCTCCTCACGAACAAGGATATGCCTAAGATAGTCCAACTCATGGCCAGCTGCAGCAAAAGAACAATTTTGTTCCTGGGGTTACATGAGTATTCAATTGTACATGAGAATTCAAAAAAGCCTGAAGGATGCGAACTGATTTAGCTCTGCTAAAACAGTGGAAAGCCTTTGAAATTCTTCCTTTTCCTATCAATCTCAACTCTGCCCTGTCTAGGTTTAAAGTTAATTTCTGTGCATCTGATAACCTGCATATTTGGGAAATTGAAGTGTTCACATTTGCCACAACAGAAATTAAAAGCTGAGGGTAGTTAATGCGTTTTGTCATTGACAGGAATTCTCCCTGCGTATTTGTGTATCTGGGAGGATGACGTTTTAAGACGCTGTTGGTTGAGAGGATTCATTATTGCCAATAATTATATGACATCTTGAATTTTAATTATGACCAGAAGGGAATATTATTACCTTTATACAACTAGGGACTTTGTTTAATTCTGCTAATATCTTGCCCAAATCTTCGCAGGAGCCCTTATTTAAATGTCTTGGTTGAACCTAACTTCTACACTTCTACCTTTTTAACACAGCATATGTTTATGGTTCTATGTACTAGTTAAGTTACCGTTAACTATTCTGAATAAGAAGAGTTCTGACATTTTCCCTTCACAATTTCATAAGGTTTTTTTCCCATAGGACTCTCTCCAAATATTTAAACTTGTGCTTACAGGCACAAGGCAGAGTTATCAACTACCTAACCAGTAATTCCAGCCTCAACTACAAAAGCTCTTTTCCTTCTTCAGTTATTGCTAGCATTGACAATTCTAGGAGATTTTTTTACTGGATACAAAGTATTTATTAAGTCTAGGAGTTTTAGGGAACTACACTAGAAAGGCATTTGGAGATATGATAAGCAGGTTCTGTCTTTCAAGATTATTGATTGATTGATAGCTTTCACCAACATAAAATGATCCTTGGTTTGTACCACTAGACCAGTGCACAATTTTTTTTTATTTTTATATATATATATACACACACATGAATTTAAATCCCCCAAACTTGACAATCTGTTAAGATATGAAGTCTACCATCAGCTTCTTTCCCATGTAAGGAAGTCTGTTTTTACAAACCAGCTGCCAATAAAGCAACCCACAAGTTCAGTTTAAATGCAGTCACTTCTTCCTATTTGGCATGAAGTAGATTAACAAATACTAACAGGCATAAGATAAGACGAGGAACTCAAGACAAGCTTTATTCCGTCTGAAAATCTTATATGCAAAACTAGGATAAAATTAGACCATAGCTTTTAAGACAAGATTTAATTTTGGTCCATGTTCTCAAAGGAAAATAATGTCCCAAGGACATTTCGTTAACGTTCGCTTCATTTTCTGCTAGAATGCAGAGTCACTCAAAGCTGAACAGACAGCTGGAAATGACAATTTTGATCTCTGTGTAACGAGACATCGGTAGCAGCTCAGCTTCCTCTTCCATTTGCCAAGCCTTCCACGAGAGAGCTAAAAAAGGAACTGTCTGAGGGAGAGGAGAATAAGAGACTATTTTGGGGGAGTTAGCTTTGTACACTCAATCACATGACAGTACTGTAAATTTCTCTCTCCCTCTCCATTAATTACACGCTTTTCTTTGAATTCCATTTATATACGCTATTCTTTGAGGAGGCGTCTGTCTACTGCACCTCTGCCGTTTTCCATGGGGTCAGTCTCCGTTACTGAACACATGTCATGACTGAAAAGCCAGTCTCCTGATTCCCGAATTAATGGTGAACTATGCATACCTCAATTAAGGGCTATATAAAGCTAGAAATAGACAGCAATTACTTTTTTATAATGATGAAATATAACATCATTTATGTAAATAAATGAAACCCTTTATACAAGTAAAAGGGCAGTTTTTCAGTTAAATATATTTTTGATGCAGTTTGGATTCTTTTTAATGTTTTTATTAATTTTTATTATTATTTTATATTATTATTGCCAGTGAATTTCACAAATCCTCCAGATCCCGACGGTTGCCTATACTGTTGGCATTTTAAGATACTTCATCCTATGCCTTCACTCTATATTCACGTGGTCATTGCCTGCACACCTGCTGCCTCCTGAAAACTACGCTGTCTTCTAACTGATTTATTAGTAATCTCCAAGTTCATCCACACCTACAGCCCCGGCACTGTAATCCAAATACAGCATAACTTGGTTTAAAGATGGAACTATTTTCTTCAACAATTTTCTTCCTGCCATAGGCCACATTTTAAGTAGGTTATAGTTAACACCTCAAGCATTACTGCTATTCTATGCACGGTAGATTCAAGGTGCCAGCCCAGACTATCCAGAATGAAAAGGGACATGCCCTCCTCATTCCGGGACAGTGGGGAAGTTGGAGATGAAAGACAGCTGAAGAGAAATCGGTTCTCTTCCATGCAGACCTATCTGTTTTATGCTTAAGAATTTTCCCAAAGCTTAGTGAGGAAAAGAACTCTTTCCACTGACTTCGAGGTGCCTTTGGGTCCGGCTGCCATTCACAAGCACACATATGCAAAGGTGACATCTGGAGAGTCTTGCAGCTGATTTCATGTTTTCCTGTGACACTGATCTAATACCTATACTGATTTAGTCCTGCACAAAGCAGCCACACACATGCCCATCGGCATGGGCTGCTTTTCAAACTATTTTGCTGAGATTGTTGTTTCTTTCACCTGGGTCACATTTATCTTGAACTTGCTCTGTCAATACTAACCACTTGACCATGGGCTTTTATTTTAGCCTGGTTTTAAGTAGAATTAGGTGGGGTGGGGGTGTTTGCTTGTGTGTCCATGTCGTCCCCCGTCCCCCCCCCCCCCCTCCGTGTCGACGAGCAAGGGCTGAAATCCAAATCTCCAGGTAATTAACGGAAATCTTGTAGCATCTAGATGGCCCTAACTTGGCACGTTTTCATAACATCAAACTAAAAGGAAGCCAAAAAGCAATACTATACCTTCCATTCAGCTGTCCCCACCTTCTGCTATGTTCATCTAGTTCTCATGTCTGAGAACTTTTACAAGCGGGGGGAAGAGGGTTGGGGTTTGGTATAAAATTTATGATGACAGTACTCACGTTACACTTCTTTCACTTCTTTTGCACAGCAATTGATAGGTTAGTTTTAAAGTGAAAAATTAAATTATCTAAAATAGTTTGGAATTGGGCTCATTTTAGACTCATTTCCCTTCAATGCTTTAAATTTGGAAATTTATGATCTGTACACCTTTTTGAAAATTGAGGCACTGACATCAGCAAATAAGAGAATAATGACAAATGCTTCGTAGAACAATCAGAGCTAATGTCAGGAAAAGCATTTACTGAATGCATAGCATAAAGCTGAAGTTACAAAAACCATGTAAGTGCCATATGCAGCACTTAAGAGGTCAGGTCACAAAGAGCAAATGCAGTAACAGTTTCAGGTTCTCCAGCAGAGTTGTAGAGGTTCATGCTGTCTTTATTCCACAAGGGGACTGATAAACAACTGTCCCAGCCAGTGATTTCTCAAGAATTTGCAATCATGGCCAGAACAATAGGTACCCGCCTCCCTTGGACTTGACTATGTGGATGCAATTCATTTCTGGACAGACAAACTACTGCGGTTTTTTTGAGCTTCTTTGGCCATTTGATGATTTCTAAAACACCAATTCAAAGAAATCGGAACTGACTTAATTTCAAGAAAAACAGTAGGAAAGACCACAAAAGGTTGAGAGATATGGATGCCAACTTTTTCAGTAAATGAGCGGTTTAAAAAAAAAAAAAAATCAGAGTTAGTATCTCCATCCATAATCAGCTTATTAGGAAAAGTAAGTAAACTTGAAAGAACATGTATTAGTGAACAGAAAAAAGGTCATCAGGGAATCCGAAAAGCAGGTTAGCAAATACGAAAGAGAAAAATAATCTTAAAATGGAGACCCAGTGAAGTTTCACAAAGTGTAATACCTACTCTACATTACCTCACATATAGAAGTATGCTTTCAGTTCACACAAACAAGGTAAAAACCTCAGAAAGTGATGAACAATCTCTCGAAGAGATACACAATGAAACAGATGAAAGACTTGGGATGTTAACATCCAAAAATGAAAATGAAGCTGGAAAATTACATTTCTAAGAAACAAATTATTTAGCAAATGTGTACAGTCCACTAACATATAATTGTGAAAGCTAATTATACATAGTTGAAATATATTAATATTAATTTACAAGAATTTAAAATAGTTGTAAGCATCTTAATAAATCCAGAAGTCCAATATTAGAGTTTTATAACAGTTAGCCATGAAAATGTTTTAAATTGCGTTTGTTTTCATAAATGTAACAGCACAAGGCAAGAGCATGTTCTTGGCCTTTATTGGAAAGAAAAAGATTTCAGATCACCGATTTCTATCCTTTTTTACTGGAATCATGCAAGCATGATAAAATTTTTTACATACGTTTTATTCTTACTTTTTTTTTTTTAACCCATTCCTACATCCAGTTTAAATTACCCCATAAATTATTCCTGTGCTGGACTAGACACATCAAGAGAAAATGTTGGCTATTAGAATAAATATTGGACACAATTATTTTCAAAGAATGCAACTACTAGCACTTAAGCAGAATTATTTTCACTGATATATATATATATATATAAGTGTATGACATCAAAGGCTGAGTATAAGTTTTCAGCAAACAATTAATCACTGAAAAAAACTGGAGGGAAGAGAAAATGAGTATCAAGAGCAGAGAGACCTGAAGCAGTGGTGTTGGTGACCTGTACAATCAAACAGAAGCTGATCTCCCAGGTAGTGAACATGGAGTAGAACAGATGACCTCATTCTGATGTGGAGTTTTACTACAGCCTTAAACATATAGGTGGACTCTAATAGAATATTCTGCTTTTCTGGAGTTCCTGTTTTCAAAAATGAGGCTAATCTAATGAAAACACAGAATGCTTCCATTTAACAGAAAAACTCTTTTACAATAATATGGAATGAACGATGTCCTTCTATGCCCCAAACTGTGCCCTTTTTTAAAGCATCTGATTGTCTTTCAACCATCTAGTTAGTCCCTCATGAAAGACAGGATAAGAATACCAACAACCATAAGTTTAAAAATAAGGAGTTTCCAATATAGTGCACAAGATTCAATGTGAGACTGGAATGCAATTTTAAAAAGTGGTTTTAAACTTAGAAAAAGATATAGAGGTTCACACTGTGCTCTCAGATATTTCTAGTTCAAATGAAGCCTTTGCTCAAGGAATTTTGTGAAAGGTTGTTACAGTAAGATTTACAGTGATGAGAATGCTCTTGTTTTCAGGCAGGTTAATTGAATAAATCTGTTGTGGGGTGCTTTTTTTTTTTTTTTTGGAAGAGAGACAAACTTCTACAGTCCTCCTTCCTCCTGAAGGAAAGCGCACAGAGACAAGATCTCAGGTCTGCAGCAGATGTTTTTGATACAAAGGGATCTGCTTCAAGCAGATCTGATTCCTGAACCATCACACTGTGTAACATCAGATCCAGTTTCCACGTCCCCCGAGTCAAATACTACAAGGAGAGCCAAGCAACCAGCACAGTCACTCTCTCCATTCCATAATTTGCTGACATATGTGGTGCTCGTGTATTCTCTCCAACCTGTGATTTTATTTATTATCTGGTACAGTCAGTAAATAGCTTTTGGTGTCCTTTTATTTGCATAGGGACATACTCATGATTATTTGTTTGACTTGTAGTTTTTAATATAAAACCATCAGGATTTATGATGTCTTGAAGATGCCATGAATTTGAGGACACTTATCTGTAGATATGCAGGCTCTCAAAAGGTAATTCCAGCTGGGCATTTACTTTAAAGTCTCTGCAAGACTAGAGGCAAAGGGGTAAATCGCTATCAACCAAGTGTCTTCCCTGGAGTCCTAAACAACAAGGGTGAACATTGCAAAGTCTTGTAATCATAACCAAGCTGAAAAAACTGTGCTTCCCATTTTAATAATTCAGCTGCAACAGTAGCTAAGAATTCTGGTAGGGCTGGTAAAAAGCTGTTCTGTCAACTGAAAAGAATGATGGAAGTAGTCTGGGTGGTCCAGGACAGCATTCAGACAAAGAAAGCAAGGAGTGCTGAGGAAAGGAAGAAAAAGCCCTTCAGTATAAAAAGTACAGAAAGGTACCAAGAAGAACAAGCAACCAAACCCAAGCACGAAGCATTCTATGCACAAGACGCTGCCAGGAACTAAGAGCAGACAAGTACAGCAGCTTCTGATGGAAGGCAGATTCTGATGTGGAGACAGATCATCTGGAGAATCCAGCCCAGAAATAGCTCACTCGGCTATTGCTCAGGCATGCAAGCTCACTGTGGGCACAAGGCAAAATTTATACTAGTACAGTGAAGGGTAGATGAAAGCATCCTGAACTGAGAGACAGAAGATGCTGTTTGGGTTAGCTGTACATAATTCCCACAAAAGCATTTTTCTCATGATCTCAGCTACCTTGGGTTCTCATCCTAGAAGTGGGCATGCAGTTATTGGGATGTTCAAAAGGGGAAGAAAAGAAAAGAAAAAAAAAAAGCTGGAGGTAGAAAGGGGAGAGAAGACTATTCACACTTTCAGCTATAAAGTCGTCCTGAGCTCTCAAACTGAGTTACTAAGCATCCATGGCACATCAGAGAGCAGAACAAACTTTGATTACTCGTTTGATTGTATATCTTTAATAGATGCATACCAGTAATAAGGTAAACGATTTTGTGCTATCAAAACCTCTGCTTGAAAACAATGCATAATCGATCCTTGACAATATGACAGTTATATAACTCTACACGACTATAAATCTAACATTCTTTGCTATGCTTAATTATTTTTTAACACAAATGGTGTACATTTACCATATACATCCAGTCATAAATATCACCACTGTTATATTGAACAGCTGGGAAAGGGCCTTAGTTTTGAAATATTTATATAGAGTTCAATGAAAAAAAAAATTACTGAATGAATCATAACGTATAACTCTACGACGTATCAGATTGTAATCGCACGTTTCTTAAATTTCTGCAGAAATGGGCAGAAATCTACCAAATTATCAGAATAAGCTGTAATGGAAGGAAAGTTTACAATACTCAAGAAAACCTCAAATAAACCCAAACAGTAAGACAGATGCCTTACAAAAGTGTAGGCCTATGTGCTGTTATGTGCTAAGCCCCTTCTGCCTGCACACACCTTTCCTTGTATTTTCTCCAAGTCTGCACATGTAAGTTCCCAGAGCTGTGTCACATAAATAGCAAATCACAAGTAACCTTCAACTGGCCTTTCAGCCTCAGTAGGTAGTGTTTGAAAAGTAGGAATGAAACATAAATTGTGCATTGGACAAACACAAACTAAGCCATTTCTAAAGCAATTTTATCCACCAATGAACGGCTGATTAGACAGATAGAAGGCTTTTCTAAACATAGACATAGCAATGTCATGAAAATAAAATTAATTTATTAGGCAGAACCAAGAAAAACAAACGCATTTTTAATTTTGATGCAGCTTTAAAAGTCTGCATTCACATCCATTTTCAGATGTGCATGACAGAATTCTCATACCATCAAAATAATGGCTTTAAGATTTTAAGTCTGTGATATCTGAACTCCTTAACAGTTAAGCAACTGCACAGAACTCTACAATTGGTCACTTTGAAACATCAAACTGAGCCCAGACTTGACCACAAGCTGCCTGTGCAATACGAAAGCAAACTTGACCAAAGATACAAACAGCAGCATATGCAATGTAAGTGCAAAGAGGCAATCTTTGCACTAGAAAGATATACACCAAAATAGCCAAAACATTTCTGTCTACATTCTTTTGAATGATAGAGAAAATATTGAGACAGAAAGCGAGACTTGGAGCCCAACATGTTTAGCTTATCAAAATTAGATAGCAAAGCAACTGGTTTAGTTCAACAGTTCAACGGGGAAAAAAAAATGCAGGGATTTTACCAGCAGGACAGGCAGAGTATAGAAACATCACCAGAGCCAATATTTAGGAAAACTTCTGGCAATTTAGAAAAATCTATGTGCAATCTATATGCAATGTATAGAGTTTTTTAGCTATTTGTACAACCGTCAGTGTTGTTAACAACTGTTATTTAACGTGCCATGGAGCTGCCAGGGAAAATACCATGTATTGTGCACACTACTGTCATGATGCATCAATAGTACAATCAAAGCAAAACAATTAATGTATTAAATTAATTGGATAAGGAAGCAGAAACTAGTAGCCTTCACTGTCTACAGGATAGTAAAATTAAATAAATTTCTCCCAAAATGTGAACAAAGTTAACAGTATTAGAAATGGGCCTGAAAAAGATGCGTATGCTCCACAGAAGCACGTTCAGTCTGAGCAAGTTATAAAAATAGAATTTGTGAGCAGATCAGAAAGAGAGGAGAGCTGTGGGACCCTAGAAGAACTGATCAAAACTTGTGATTACATGGAAATGACAGTCTGTACAAGAAAGCCTTTCTGGCTCAAAGTTCTCCATAGCAGTCATTTTGGGGCTACAAACTACAAACAAATCTTGAAATTTCTCAAAAATATTTGTGCACACCTGTTTTCAAATTTTGAATTGAAAACATTATACAGATATCATCATTCCAAGACCAGGTGCCAAACAGTTGCTACAGCCTTGTGCACCATGGTACGGGGGGTTGCTCTTCTGAATATTTTTATCTCTAAGAAGTTACTCCACAGGTTTCAGTCCTGCTCACAGAGCCCAGAGCATCAACATGTAACAACCACGAAAGACAGTCATAACAGTGTGAGGGTGGCAGCCCCTTCTGTGTCTTCTTTAAACAAATTAGAAACCACTGGATCAAATACTGTCCCCCAGCACAAGATATGGCCAGTGTTAGAAGTTGTTACATCAAATGCAGCCACAACTACATGTGCTGAAACATTCCTGTGAGCACATCTTGTCCAGAACTAGCAACAATATTTTACTTTGAAAAATTCCTGTGGAGGAAGAAATAATTTGGGCTAGATGCATATGTCTATTAGCCTGTTCAGAATAAATAAATTCCTTATTGTTTATATCTTTGTTAATATGTGTGGTGTGAATTTATTCATCTATAGAAATGAGAAGTAAAACACAGAAAAATACTGTTCTATATTTATTTGGAAGCGTTATCCTTTATAGCAAAGCAAAGATAAAGTAACTCTTCTGAACCACCTCTGATATGCAGGAACACTTTTTCAAATTTTGGCAGTGCTCTATCAGCACAGCAACTGACAACCTGTCCTGATATTGCTGAGAAAAAAACCTTCTTGTATTCTTTTTCGAAAAGACCAAGACAGACTCTAGGCTAGAATGACAGGTTAATGAAATCAGTCAGACAAAACAGAGGTCTCTTAAGTATAGCAAGCCAATGATGACATTTGTGGCTAGGCATTATTACATGTAACACAGATGACTCGAGAAATGCTGCAAAATCATGTGCACCTCTGTGTTAATACTACGTCATTCCCTATTACTGAAAAACCCAGAGTAAAAAAAGAACTTACAGCAAAATTTAAAACTTCCAGTATGCATATGATAAAGTGAAATTGCTTTTCCGTAAGAGACACATATACCCTGCTGTATACTTTTAGGTCTGCTCTGGCTGTTCAGTAGTTGTTTCTCTTTAACACACAATTTCTTAAAGCATATTAAGATATAAAAAAAAAACCAAACAAAAAAACCAACACACTTATTGAATACAGCTTTTATACAGAAAAATTATTTTAGCTAACCAACTTAAATCTCACCTACTCATTTCTAACTTCCCATCTTCACAGTTGTTGTTAGCCCACATCAAAAGAAATGAACAAAAACAACTATTACAAAATGCCTTCCAATATCAAAGGTGTCTTTCCACTTTTGAGCTTATGAACTTAAAACAACTACAATAAAATAAATAAAAGACCCGGTTATTTTTCTGATACGGCTTCTTAGATGTTTTTCAACCTAGCCATTTGACTCCCATACCATGAAGGTCAGGTATGCATATTAATTGCTGGGCCCCAAAAATATCTCTAGTTTCTCTATCGGTTTCATTTGTCTCATTTCATAAGTCCATTTCCGACTCAACTCAGCTGCTTTGCACAGTGAGCCGAACCATTTACAACTACTTTCAGGCAGCTGAATATGACAAAATTCAGCTAAAGCCCCCTCCCCTCTCTCCCTGGCACATACACTTTTTAAGGCACGACTGTTAATAACCTGAAATACAGCAATCTAACACTATAACCTTTTAAGGCTTTTGCTGAAAACACCTTCCTTAGTATAATCTGTGGTCAGCTTATTACAAGAGTTGACTTACTAGTCAAAATACTAAGAACTGTCTGTTTCCAAATACCGGAGTTCTCTTTTATGACTGGTTCTCGCTTTAAGTGAGCAGCAAACATAGGAAATACTGGTGTCCTGAAAGCTTACCTTCCAGTAAGTCTCTTGCCAGACCTGGTTCTGCCCCTGTGGACCGAACAAAGTCTGACAGGACTGCATCCATATCAAGAGTCATGAGATCATTCAGGGATGCTGCCAGACATGCAGCAGCAGCAGGACTCACGGGTTGGCTAGAAGGCATCCATCTGCCAAGGAGAAAAAGAAACAGGACTTTAGAATATACTCCAAAGTGATGTAAAATGCATTCTTCCTCTCTTCCCCAAACATGACTATTAAAAACGCTAAAACATCCGAGTTACAGCATATTAAAATAAACAGCATTTGTCATCCATCTCTGCCTTAGCCTAGAAGCTGTTTCTCACTCACACTGGAAGGTTTTCACTTTCTTAACATTTAATAATTTTATTGACTTCTCTTGTGTGCATCTTGTAAATAATTCTGCAACTTGAAGGCTCCAATCCAGCCAAACACAGGCACCGTTCATTCAAAGCATAATCATCATACCCTTGTCACTACGCATACACTGAAGTTTAGCAAGTATTTCAATGTTTGGCTCTTTTGCCTTGCTTACTAACACTAACATATATACAACAGAGCTTTGCATGTGTTCTTTTATTTGCCTTGTCAATACCACTTCTGTAATTTATAGTTTGTCCACTGTACTGCGTCTGGCTGGGATGGAGTTCATTTTCTACGATTCTATGATTCTTCGTTCATTTTCTAGAATTGTGGCTGAATCAGTGTTGCTAACACATCAATATTTTAGTCATTGCTGACCAGCACTTCCACAGCCTCAAGGCTTTCTCCGTTCCTCCCCACACTGAGCAGGCTCCGGGCGGGCAGGAGGCCGGGAGGGGACACAGCTGGGACAGCAGACCCCAGCTGACCAAAGGGATATTCCCTAGCATAAAACATCATGCTCAGCAGTAAAAGTGGAGTAGAGGTCTTTCCAAAGTAGCCATCGCTCACAGACTGGCTGGGTGTCAGTCTGCTTATGAAAGGTGGTGAGCAATTGTCTTTGTGTCACTTGCTTCCCCCCCCCTTTCCTTCACTTTAATGAAACTATCTTTATCTTGATCCACAAGGTTTTTTCTCTTGCTTTTGCTGTTCTGATTCTCTGTCCCATCCCACTGGGGGGTGGGCAGAGCGAGTGAGCTGCTGGTAGGTGCTTTGTCTCTGCCTGGGGTCAGCAAACTCCAGGGCTTTGTACATCAAACTCCAGAGTTTGTTAATGACCACTTTCAGCTTTTGCTGTGTTGTTTATCACTTTGTTCTTCTTTGCCTCCGAGAGCTGTGATAAAAGCACTAGCCTTGAGTCTAACCTGGTGTTTGGCCCATGTATTGCTGCCATCCCAATACTCCGGGAATTATCTCATGGAGTCAATCAACAATTACACCTTTCTTCTCTTCTGTTCCAGGAGTGACTTTGTAGGTAAATTAAGAATGCTACCTCCTCCTCCAGGGTAGATGTTTCCTGCCTTGTTGCAAAGGCCTTTCAGTTTCTCAAACATCCCTGCGTAACCAGAATGTTCACATTATGCGGAAAGATTACAGCTGTCAGACAGGAGAGAAAATTATCACCTGGTTGCTCTGACACTGGGATACTGAGGGCCCACAGTCAGAAATTAGAGTGTAAGGAAGCCCAGCAGCTGGGATCCCTAGCTAAGGACCAGGAAATTGGAAAAGGGACTGGAAAAGGGACAACAATCCACAGCCTCTGGAGTCAGTTCCTGTTGAATGTACAGGCAAGGTACCCCCTCCGGGAAGATGTGCAAGCTACTAAGGCAAGTGGGCCACCATTGAGGACGGTATACAGTATCTGAGGGAATTAGTGGTGGTGGAGGTGATTTACAGCAACCTGGACAACAACCAGTACTTCAAAGATCTGGACAAAATCCAGTGCATGTGGTCCATGTGGCGGAAGTTTGTATGGAACACACCAACACCATATGCCAGCACCCTGGTGATAACAGACTGGACAGACATCAAGGTACCAACTGTGGACAGACTGGCCTGCCAGCTCCGGTAATTTGAAGAAAATCTCTCTTCCTCCCGAAATCCTTGGGCCTGTGTCTACCTTGTGCTGTCTACCTTGTCCAGCCTCTCAGAGGATCCTTCTGTTTTGGGGTGTGTGCTGAAGAACTGCAGGTGTTTATTGCTACCACGAAGGTGCATGGTCAACAATATCGCACCAAGCGAGAATTCCTGGTTGCCACACATGAGCTGATTAATTGATGAGAGAGACAAGGAGTGAGCAGCAAGACTCGCTCACCCCTGTAATAGCCCTATATGTCCAGCACAAAAGTCTGATGGTGGGTAGAGGCCAGCAGTGGACTACCGCAGCCTGAACAGTCGCACCACCATTGTGTGCTGCTGTACCGGCTATGCTGGAACTCCAGTATGAACTGGAGTCAAAGGCAGTCATCAAGTGGTATGCTACAACTTACACTACCCATGTGTTTTTATTGATTCCTTTGGCAGCAGACTGCAGGCCACAGTTCCCTTTCACACGGAGGGGTGTCCAATACACCTGGAATTAACTGCCCCAGGGATGGAAGCACAGCACTACCATTTCTACTCCACCCTGGTGAGACCCCACCTGGAGTACTGCATCCAGCTTTGGAGTCCTCAGCACAAGAAGGACATCGATCTGTTGAAGCAGGCCCAGAGAATGGCCACGAAGATGATCAGAGGGCTGGAGCACCTCTCCTGTGAAGACAGGCTGAGACAGTTGGGGTTGTTCAGCCTGGACAAGAGGAGGCTCCAGGGAGAGAGCCTTATAGAGACCTTACAGTATCTGCAGGTGGCCTACAAGAAAGATGGAGAGGGACTTTTTACAAGGGCATGCAGCGATAGGACGAGGTGTAATGGCTTCAAACTGGAAGAAGGCAGATTTAGATAAGTTATCAGGAAGAAATTTTTCACTATGAGGGTGGTGAGGAACTGGCACAAGCTGCCCAGAGAAGCTGTGGAGGCCCCATCCTTGGAAGTGTTCAAGGCCAGGCTGGATGGGGCTTTGAGGTCAAAGGATCTACACAAGAGATCCAGTTTGGCTGAATAAAATGGCAAGATGGACATCATATCCCAAAGGATGTGATCAATAGTCTAACAGCCATATTCCCACCAATTAACAAACAAGAAAGACAAGCTTTCCTAGGCATCGTGATTTTCTAGAGAACGCGTATTCTGGGTTACAGTCAGATTGTGAGTTCTCTGTATCAAGTGACATGATAGAAGAACTATCTCAATTGGGGTCCCGAGCAGTGACAAGCCTTTGAACAGATCAAACAGGAGACAGTATATGCGGTAGCCCTTGGGCCAGTTGACCCCTTGGCATCAACTGGAGCCTATGGCAGAAAGCACTTAGAAAGACTCAAGGTCAAGATCTAAGGTTGTGGCACCAAGGGTACAGAGGATCCAGGGTATTGGGTATATTTCTAGCTTCCTCTATTGAACTATTTCTGTAGTTCAGTGGAGAAGCCACCTCCAGAAACTGTATCAGAAACACCTGCAACAAGTATACAGTATAAACACTTGGACCAACCGAGGCCCAGCTGGGAGAGGCAGAAAGGAAGGATCTGGCAAGATTTCACCCCTGTTCTTCTGAGAGATGCAATTAGAGTACTAGTTAATACAATCAGGGTGCACAAAGGCCTTTACTGTTTTTTATATCTAACTTTTCATGCCCTTCCAATACCCCCAACCCAGCCATCTATCCAGGGCTTTCTAAAGTCGTTATTAAGTGATACCAGCTAACCATAAGAGAAAAGCACCCACATTTTTTTTTCACCTCAAGTGAACGTGACACAATGTCCAGCATGGGAGTTTTTCTTGCCAAATCTATGGCTAAAAAAAAAAATTAAAAAAATAAAAAATTTACATCTGCCCACTGCATTTTGTACCTACTTTTTTGTTCCTGAAAAAGTGAAACCCATCCTTCTAGGCAATGTTCTCTACAAATATAAAATAAAAATTAAAGCAGGCACTTCAAGAGTAGTTGGTGCTAGACAAGGTAATAAGACAGCTGGCATTCAAAACACAGTTATGCTAAGGTATCGCCGTACTTCTACCCTTCCTGCACTACTGCAGAAATAGTGCAATGCAAAGGAAACAGGATAAAGTTAAATGATACACAACAAAAGCAAAAGCATATATTTTACTTTCGTGCTTGTTATTCATCGATGGTTAAAGCTCACCTTTGAACATGAATTGGATTTTTCCTGTTAATTCCTCCTCGCAGGGTTAGCTGCAACTTTACCACGTGCCAAGGGTAAGGACTAGCATGGAGATTTCCTGCTGGTAGCAGATGATATCGGTTGGCTCTTGCTTGTACCACAGCTACAGAGAAATAAACTGTGAAAGAAATTGAAAACCAGTTGGTTTCACTGTTCCCCAAATGAAACACAGTCCTTTCCTATTCCACGTGCAATTACCTGGGTATATTTAACCTTAAAAATAGAATGCCTTTGCCTTCTTAGAAATTGCCTCTTTCTGCACGTACATATCCCAGGTAGAACACAAACATCCTTTACCTCCTGCCCCAGGAGGGTGGGCTCCTTCTCAGCCTCATCCACCAGGACTGCCTGCAAAACCCAACTCACTCCAGCAAACCGGAAGAGTGGAGGGTATGGTTACATAATTACATGGTTTTCAGCATCAAAGCAGATTACGCTGTTGCTAAACCTGCCCACTTCACAACCTTCTGGCCCCTACACTGTACCGTTATATGTTTTATACTACTTCTACCTGTATGCTTTCATACTGTTTATACAACTGTATCATTATGTTGGGGCCGCATTAGGATAGCAGGGGAGGTGGTCCTTTCCCCCGACTCAGTCCTGGTGAGGCTCATCTGGAGCATTATGTCCATTTCTGGCTCCCCAGCAAAAGACAGGCATCGACATACGGGAGCGAGTCAGTGAAGGACCACAAAATGCACATCTGCATCATCACTGGACAAGGGAAACACTTCTAAAATGTAACATAACAAAGATGGAGTAACAGAAGGAAAGCTGGAAACGGTGAGGAGGCTAGTTAAAAAAGGAATGCAGACACTTCAGGAAGAGAACTACCTTAGCGGTTTGTGGCCAAATTCGGCATCTAAGCGTTGTAGTAACTGAATCTGTTTCAATGCAAATACAGGACAAACCCACTACTTTTATTTAAAAAAAAAATAATCTCATGCATAGATCCACTGTACTAAACAGCACTAACATCCATACAAAAAGGTCACAAGAAACTGAATACAATTTATTTCTTTAGTGACTCAGAGAAAGAATGAAATAAATCTTAACCACCAGGATGGAAATATATGGCTCAAGCTAAAAGAACCTGCCACAGGTTAATGATGCAAAGCATTAGTGAATTTCAGATAACAATCAGAAGTGACTCAGTAGTATGATGACTGCTAATTTAAAATGCACCAGCTGGGCACTCAAGTACAGTCACTATGTGTGGGGGCTAGACTGCTCATAAATTTGGAAAACTGACATGCATATCAGTCTGAAGAAGTCAATTCAAGAGTTGTCTCAGTATCAGCATTACTTCAGTATTTTCAATAGTGATATTGAAAAGATACACTTCTAACAGCAGAAGACAAGACCAATCTCTCTCTGCATGTATGACCTCACCGAATTGCCTCTGGGTTACATGATCACAGAATCACAGAATGTTTAGGGTTGGAAGGGACCTCTGGAGATCATCTAGTCCAACCCCCAATCATCACAACCTATACAGTAACCATGTCAACAGACGCATTTCATTCTTAACTCATCCCAGCAAAGGTTGTGTAAGCTGCCTATGAACCTCTACAAAAGAGGTTCTTTCGGGTAATGCAGAATGTTCTCTGTCTATATATACCTAAAACTGGTAATACCTGTGTATTGTCAGCTGATGAAAACACAGCTCACGTGCAACAGAGCCAGAGATAAGGCTAGCTGCTGTTTTACTGAAAAACAATAATCTAAACCAAAACACTATCCAAGTTCCATCATATAATGATAAGTAGTCGTACAGGTAGAAAACACCTGCCTTGTGTTGAGTGCCAAGGAAGCACGCCCAATCCAGACCTTCCAAATCCATGGCAGCGTGAGGAAAATGTTTTCTACTTCGATGCTCCCTCTACACCTGTGCACTATACTATATAATGCTCTAGGCTCTGGGTCCTGCAACTGTGCTTAGAACACCTGCACGAAAATATCCATGCTATTTAATTCTTCCTGTTACTCCTCAGACCTCAATTAACAGCACAACATAGATTCACAGTGTTTGTTCAGACAGATGTCTCTGAAAAGATGGAAGAATCAATGACAAAACATGCTGATGAACATTAAAAATAGAAAAAAACCCAGAACCAACCCACCACTGATTACCTGAAGTAACATTGGTTCACTGCGTTGGATTACTTAAAAATGAAATAAGATCTACAAGACTGTGCTGACTGGAACTGCACTCCTACACGGTTTCCACGCAGACTCCAAATTTCAACAGTGCTGATTTAAGTACATCCAATGCCATAAGAGCCAACTAAAATCTGTGCTACACATGCAACCAAGGAGCGACCTGCTGTGGAAACTCATTCCTCATGTACCGGCAAGGCCTCACAAAGCCCCTAACATATTAGAAACTGAACGTGGTGATAGCCAACCCGCAAATATTAACAGCTCTTAAAAAAAACCAACCAAACAAAAAAACCTCACAAAGATGAACCAAAGAACGACGCCCCAACCCTCTCCAAAACTCAAATACTAGGTTTCCTAGTATAGCAGTATTCTACTAACTGTTAGTACTAACCACTAACCATGTACTGACTATTTTTCTTTTTCTCATGCAGCAAATGCCACTTGCTACTCCATTTTGTAGTCATAATTCTGACAGATGGTCTGGCTGTTACTTGTACTACTTCACCCTAAAGAGCCACTTTTACAAAAAGCCCGAACCGTGCAGGCTCTATGCTCTGAAAGCAAGGAGCAGAGTTGGTACGATCCTCCCTGTATACATTTGAACTAGCACTGTTTTTTTTGCCCAGAGAGAGTTGTTTTCTCAGCTCTCTAGAATGTATAGGGGGGGAAAACCCAACAAACCCAAACAAAAAAACCAAAAAAACAACAACAAAAAAAGTCTTTAAAAAAAAAATACATCTGTGCCAGAAAACTACTATTAGCTGCAAAAACCCACCCAGATGGAATAGTTAAAACTACTAAGCAAGGAAACAAAATAAACTGTAGAGAAGGAGACAGTGACTCAGAAGCCAGATGGCTACCGGACTTACTGTTCTCACCAGACGAGCATAGTCTCTCCTCACCTACAAAAGCACCACCACCACTACCTCTGCTCAAATTCCCAAAGAGCTAAGCAAAGCATGTGCAATGAGACAATTTCACTGATGTTTTATAAAATTGTAACAGTATGGTGTAAACTGTAACTGTATATTGAGTCACATTCATCTAAAGCACTTCTATACAAATCATTGTAGCAGCGATTCAGAAACCCCCAGAACCATGTACTTAGTTTTAAGCACATGCCAAAATGCCACCCAAATCAGAGATAAAAAGCCTGTGCTGCCTCAGTGCCCCAGGCAGTGTGATGGACCAGTTGCAACCAATCTGAACCACCTGCCTTAGCATCGCCGCAAAAATTTTATGAGTCCCAAGGATTCTAGCAGAGGACTGAAGAGTTTTTTCTTTTGTTTTTAATTCCCTCTATTAATTAAATTAGATCTGTTCTGCCCCAGCCTGCATTGCTGCCATTCAGTCGGTATTTCTACCTGGAATCCACAGCTGGTGCGCAGCTAAACTGCTCTTTGCAACTCCGGCTGTAACGTCAACTATTCCAAGACAATTGTAGCCTTTCATTTGTAGGGGCAATGCAGCTTTTGACAATTGTTTTTCCTTTGTTGCGTTTAGTACTTAGCACGCTCCTTGGTCTTCAGATCCTTTTCCACAATTTTGACTTACAAAAAAAAAAAATAATTTCAGAAAACCAAAAGCCCTCTTACATGACAGGGGGACAGCAGGGGGTAGAAGTGTTCTGCTGACAGACAGCAGCATGGTCATTTAAGAAAGCGGAGACGATATTTTTTGCTAACTGTAAAATTTGCTCACTGTACTTTTTCTCTCAGATGCATAAGGAATAGCCTCAATCAATTCTTCTTTTTCCTTTTAGACTACACTCAAGAGAATGACAGTTGAAGGTAAAAAGGATATTTTATTTCTATTAGTAAGGTGGTAGAGGGCAAGCCTACTAGTAATATCAACGCCCCATACATAAATGCAAGTATAAAAAAACCAACCAACCAAAAAAACCCCAAACCAGTCCACAGCATTAGATTAGCACCTCAATAAACTGCATGGGTGTGTTCCAACACACTACTATCTGGCTTGTTATTTATCTTTATTTTGCACTAGGACAAAATCTTGTTTGTACCATCCAGCATAGCTGAATTTTTTGGTATGGATGACCAGAGCTGTTCTGTCACCTTATCTTCTTTTGAAGCACTAGAACATATTTAGGCTTGAGAACCTTGCAAATCCTGGGCTTCCGTGTTTCACTTGTAACTGCTGATCCCCGCCAGCCAGAAAATACCACTCGGGATCACACACTGGTAAAGGAGATGCAGAAGTATGGAAGATAACACTGTCTTAACACTTTGAAGTTGTCTGCTGCAGATAACTTTAAACTTTTTAATCTAGCATGTTTCAACAAGACTGACTCTTCTGCTACATCGTGGCGCCCGTCCTCTCTCACTGACAGTACAGGTTTGGCCTTACACACCTGCCCAGCTCCTAAGGCCAGCAGCTATCTCAGATTGTATATTTAATTGTGGGCATCTCAGGGTGAACCCCTGATGGTAACAGAAGTCAACTCTTTGTTAGGTTGGGGCACGCTTTTTTTGTGGGTTTTTTGTGCATTTTGTGTGTGTGTGCGCGCGTGAAAATTATACAGCTAAAGTCACAAATTGACTAAAATATTGCTTCTTCATACAGTTTGTTGGTTTACAGAACTAGAGGGCACTACAGATCACAAAGCAGCCAATCTCCCTGCATTTGCACACTGCAGATGCAGTTATGAAGTATATTCTTGTCCTTTTTGTTTTGCATCTATAAACTTCTCCTCCAAAAGCTACAGGAACTCCTTGCGCAAACTTTGCATAATTATGCAAAAAACTACTAATGGGTAGTTAAGAATCATTATAAGAGTGTATTTCAAATTTTCAGCAAATGAAAAGGAAATAATTCTATTCAGGACACTGTTATGAGTTAAACAGAAGCTACCTGAATAGTCTCTCTTCTCAAATGCTCACTAATTTATTTGAAGACCTCCAAATGTTCTGAAAATTTTTATTATTTTGAATTAGTCTCACATTCGCCAATTCTTTCATTGTTTTTTGCTTGTTTCTGTCATCATGGAGGTTTAAACTTGGCAGTTTAACATCTATATTTGTTTAAATACCAATGGATGAAAACCTCTGTATGGCCCTTCATCAATTCACGTGTCACTTAGTTCCTATCGTCTTCATACATTTTTATACTGAAATTAATTTTACTGCTTGCAGAAAAAAACATCTTATTTTTCTTGGTCCTTTGAATTTAAATGGCCCAGCAATTTGACAACTACATTTAATAGAGATTTGCTGTTATTCAAAGGGGAATTTGTGTGTCAATGAGAATCCAGTATTTAGACTGTCACAAGCCACACGTCATTTGCAGATGAGTATATTACCCAGCCAATGCACTACTAGAGTGACTACACTAAATCAGTAATGCTTATTTATATATTACTTCTATAAACTATGTCCTTCAACAAATCTACCATAGCGATTCTGTTACATCAAAACTGAAACATGCTAACTTTGAATTCTGAAAGGAAAAATTTCAGCAGTACCTACTTTTCCGGGGGGCAGGGGAAGATTTTTCTTGAAAGGTGTATATTTTTGCATACAATTTTCTTTTGGTTTTTAACAGCTACTAGTATGACTACAGTACTTCATCCTGGAAGCACATGTTGGGTTTTGTTTGTTTGGTTTTTTTTTTTAAATCAACTAAAAAATAACCAGGAGGAAGAACTCATTCAGAAAAATTCCAAAGCAGAAATCTTTTAAAATTCCAGCCCGACTGATGACAGCTTTGTAAGACATTGTGCAAGTCTCAAAATTTAAAAGTAGAAGTTATCTGGCAAATTACTCAACAGCATCTCTAGCTATAATGAAGAAAGGTGTACTGATTTGTAATTCGGTTTTATTTATTTACCATTATCCACTAATTGGAAGGAGGAAAACAAACACACAGGATTCAGTGAAAAGTTACATCGAAGAGGAGGCATCAGTGGTAAAACATGACTGCAAAGTCTAATAAACCACATAGGAATCAATTCAGGCACATAAAGGTAAGTAGCTTGTGCTACTCTAGATATCACATAGTATCTTCTGGGTTCAGCCGCTGCTCCAGAAGCATGTGGATCTGTGACACATTTCCTAGTCCCATCTGGCAATCCCAGATAATACAGAGCTTTCCAAGTGGGAACACATGTCTACATGTAAGCAAGGTACCTGAATCACCTATTTCTACCTATACTTATCAGGGCCATATTTAGGTACCTAAATGCCACCCAAAATACTGAAATACCTGGGACTTGGGGATTCTTTTTATTATTATTTATTTAACTGTTCACCTTAATTTGTCGAGACTGCACAAGACTGTTCATAAAGACAAACAACTGGACAGAAATTCTGACATCAAGTTTTCCAGAAAATTCTGAAGTTCTCAAGACAGTTTTTTCCTAGACATGATGACTTTAGTTGGAAAGATGCATAGTGTCTCAATAAACACATTCGAGTAGAGGCTTGCTCTGTTTCCTAACAAAAGTAGCTCTGGGGTGACTGAGTGACAAAAACCAAAACTGGTTACAAACAAATATTCCACACCTTTCCTTCACTCAGGACACCCCAGGTCCCTCTGCAGTGATTTCGTTGTTCCCAGAGATTCTAGGCCTTCAACTTGTACAAAATCTCTCTAGTTTTGCCTTAACTTGCACAGCACTGACGTTGCCTACCAGCAGGATGCTCCAGCCCACCAGATATTCCAATTTGACCATAAATCACTGGACACAAGGCAGCTTTTCCACACAATGCATAAAGCTCCTTAGCCAAACACTCTCAGAAGAGATCTCACAGACAATAGCAGATTTAATAACTGAAGAGTAGCTATTTATGCTGAGAGTCCTATAATGCAGAATTTTAAAGGACAATTAAAAGAGTGCATGTCTCTTCAGTATTTCAGTCTAACGCTTTGTATTCATCCCATTCAAATTAGATCAGAGACTACTGCACCAGCCTCCGACTTGTTTTGTTTTAAACAGACTTTTATCTTCAAATAGCTTCCAGTTTTAGCTGCCAAGGATAGAAAGATGAAAGCCAGTTTTTAACCCCACAGTCAGAAGAACATCTTCCATAGACCTAAATGCATAGTACACATTCTTATCACAGATGAAGTGGACCTAAATTTTGCAATCTGTTTGGTATGACTAAGCCCATGCTGCTCACACAACTCCAATGAAAGAAACAAAATATTACTCAAGTAACATATCCGTACAAACTGTACCGGTTAAGCTATTGTACACTTCACCAAAATGCTCCATAAAGCCTTTGTACTGAGCAAGGAAGACCAGCTCCTGAGTCACACAAGCACCTTCAATCCGAGTCCATTCAAATTAGCTGCACTTGACCGACTTCTACCACCAGAATGGCAAATCACTCCATTAAGAGGCACTGCACAACTGCATTATAGATGGGACCCACGGTCACAACTTATTTGCAATAATTATCACCCAATTCTGCAATATCTGTAAAAAAATGCTTTAGAAAGTTGCTGGATGGGTAAGATCTTGACAGAAGATGTAGTTACAGTGACGAATTAAGAGGCATTAGTTGAAGCAGCCAAAACGATGGTAACTACCTAACAAAAGGCAACATGCACTAGACCTGATGGCAAAGTGGGGTATTTTTATGTTAGTTATAAAATGTGGGCTCTCAAAACATGTAATAAAAAAAAATTTTAAAAAATTATATATACACACATAAAATAAAAGCTCCAATCAGGCATTATTACCAAGGTTTTGTCTACACAATGGAACTCAGGAAAATTAACCGAAATTAATTTAACTAGATTTGTCCATGTTGATTAAATTCCTTTGCAAACACTTCCATCTGGGAATAAAATGTGGCCTTAATTTGGTTTGGCTTCAAAGTGAATTGAACTAAATTCACTGGAGGCCACTTTAATTATGAATGGAGAGCACACACAGAGACTTGGGGGGACTTAAGCTGTCCTTTTCAAATTCCTACATTTAGTTGACTTGCAATTTTGCTGAGTATCTTGTGTAGACAAGCCCTGAACTGATACATTAGATACAGAAATGAAAAAACAGAGAATCTGTTCTGAAGAATCCTCAGTCAACACACTAAACCCCCATGGGAACCACCAAAGAAGAGCTATTATCCAAGAGAAGAGAATCGCTCAACTATTTTAAGTTCAGTTCTAGGAAGAATGCCACCAAAGTTCAGAGATTAACTGGGAAGTTTTTTTTAAAATGCAGCTACATTTCCGTTTTCAGAAATGCTATCTATTTAAAATACCTACTATCGGCTTAATTATTTGAATTTTTTGAAGCTTGAACTATCAATAAAGGACACCACTAGATCATCTTTTCAGGTGATTTATTTAATAATTAGAGGTCATAACCTATTATTGGAGGCTAAGACAAAAGAAAGCAGAAAAGGAAAATTGAAAAGATCACGCCGCGTTCAAGAGCTATGGCACATTCTCACTAGAGAAGCATTATGGAAAGCTAGAGACACTCAAGACCTTAAAACACCCAAGTCCCCATAAAATGTTCTGAAACATAAACAGTCACCGATTACAGCCGAGGGGTGCTTCACTCGCACCCCACCACTGCTGGCCACCTAGCGGGAAGCACAGCATCAGCTCTGCCTCAGAAGCA
Organism: Charadrius vociferus; assembly: GCF_000708025.1. Lineage (NCBI taxonomy): Eukaryota > Metazoa > Chordata > Aves > Charadriiformes > Charadriidae > Charadrius > Charadrius vociferus. The sequence continues at coordinate 5,201,144 of NW_009648526.1, forward strand.
CGCGCGGGAGGACTCACTCATCTGCTCAGATGTTCTGCTTGAGCATTTTTACAACCATATTTTCACGGAGCTTCAGAGCGTTTTCATAACACTGTTGTTCTTACTCAAGAATTATTACATTCTCAGAGGACAAATGTGACAGATGAAGGAGAAGCCAACAGAAACAGGGGTCCAGAACCGAAACACACTGCCAAGCAGGAGACAGAGCCTTTCCAGGTAAGGATCCTCTACATCCCTTCATCAGTATTTTTTCCCAGATAAACCACCACCATTGCTATATCGTTTTTGCTTTCATACAGGGCAACAGATAAACAGAACAAAGATAATCCAGTTACAGTGTTTCCCTCATTTCATTCACAAAGGCCCTCATAGCGTGTTAATTGTGTTCTGGCAGAAAGCAGCAGAGCAAGAGATAAATGTCACGCCACTGATAAAACTGAATTTCCCTAAAACAAAGACCTTTGTTTTAAATCGAATTCAAGTATCACTTATTCTCTTATCTGATAGAGTGATAAAGAAGCAGGTAATATTACACTGTACTGGAAATATAACAATTAGAGTTTCAAATGTTAATCTAAGGCCTCTTATTAAATGCAGTTTCATTAAGTAACGTGCATCTCTTCCACTAGAATATATCTACACAGAAGCAATATGAACAAGCTACATTTTCTTCCTCATTCAGAATTTTCTCCTTTTTCCCCCCTCATTTTCCTCATTTATAAATTTTTCCTGATGGTGCAAGAAGATACTGTTTCTAAATACTGAACGTATTCCTCCAAATGTCATTCTTCTTTCAAAGAAAGCAGGTATGCTGGCCAAAACGCTACTCTTAACAGTTTTCTCTCACAAAAACATATATCATATATTCCATATGCATAAAATTTATTTCAGTACATAAAAAGTAAGATGTTTGAATAACCATTACTGGATATACATAATCATAGAATTGTCTAGGTTGGAAGAGACCATCGAGTCCAACCATCAACCCAACACTGCCAAAACGACCACTAAACCATGTCATGTCCCTCAGCACCACTTCTACCCGTCTTTTAAATACCTCCAGGGATGGCGATTCCACCGTTTCTCTGGGCAGCCTGTTCCAATGCTTGATAGCCCTTTCAGTGAAGAAATTTTTCCTAATATTCAATCTAAACCTCCCCTGGAGCAACTTGAGGCCATTTCCTCTTGTCCTATCGCCTGTTGCTTGGGAGAAGAGACCAACCCCCACCTCACTACAACCTCCTTTCAGGTAGTTGTAGAGAGCAATCAGGTCTCCCCTCAGCCTCCTTTTCTCCAGGCTAAACAACCCCATTCCCTCAGCCGCTCCTCATCAGACTTGTGCTCCAGACCCCTCCCCAGCTTCATTGCCCTTCTCTGGACATGCTCCAGCACCTCAGTGTCTTTCTTGTAGTCGGGGGCCCAAAACTGAACAGTTTTCAAGTTTGCATTGCATCAAAAATGAACCACTTGGGCCTACAGGCCCCACGACATGCAGGCAGCTCAACTACCAACACAGCGAAGACCAGCTTAACCACTTGCCGTTTCTTACATTGAGTGATTTAGCCCCCTATTTTGACGCTGCGAATTCTAAAATTCATTGTCATAGCAACAGGAGCCTACTTCTTCATTCACAATGCAGATAACTTGTCGATCATGCTATTTGTGGATAACTCTGTAGCTTCTGGTTTGCCAGGTATGGCGGTCAGCTTCACCCAGAGCCCGCAGGGAGGACACACGTGCTGGCGCCCTGTGGCCGGAGGCAGCCGCAGCCCCCACTCTGCTGCACGCCATGTCCTCTGGCACTTGCACTGCAGAATAAACAGCTGCTGATAGAGAGCCAGACTGCTAAGGTTAGTTCTCCTGTTAAGTCTGCTTATTCTTGAGCAGTAAGTAGATACACAGACGATTAAAGCTACCTTTAAGCAATTAGTTTGACTTACTTAGAACAGACTTTACATATGAGTTCCTTGAGGCGTGTGTCGGATGGGCGTTATGCTGCTGGCTTTTGGTGAGGAAAATAATCCATTTTTGCCACAGTAGAAGGTATGAATAAGCAAAATTTTGTCCCCTGAGAAATCTGAAAAAAAAAAAAAGTCGTATATTAATCATTGTATTTATTCTATGCTATTTGAATAATAATAATAATAAGGCAAAAATCAACTTTACCTTTGACCTTAGGAGCCTAATGGATACTACTCTCAATGCAGATAAATCACCATATAAAACAATTTGCATTAGGAAGATTACTTGGGCTCAACCCAGAAAATTAAGACAAAAAAAAAAGTGAATTATGCAGATACAAAATAATGCTTGTGGCTATCCTACGTGAAAATGGTAATTCACGCTTAAAAATTCCTCTAACAGTTCGTTTTAAGATTCATGAAATACACCTCTGGAAGTTTTTCTTCTCATAAGCTATCAAAATCTAAGGCAATGAACTAGTGGAGAGTTAACCAGGAGACGACTCAATTAGGATAGCCATTTTCTTTCACGGAACAAAGGGACAGGCATATGAAGAAAGAAGGAACACTACTTTATTTCATGGGATTTATTTATTTTTAAAAGAAACAGAATTTCTCTTCACATATATTCTACTCTTATCTTTTAAGTCTAAGTCCTGCTGCTTGCAAATACATATCCCAATTACTATAAGCTTCACCTTATTATTTTAAAGGCACTTTCAATCAGTTTTACTGTTTCTGTTTTTTTAACCTGTTCACAAAACTCATACGCTTGTAACTGAGCTCAGCTTTACCAAACTCCGGATTTAACAGATACCTGCCCAAACCCTTTCATGATGGAAAAACTTCGTTCCAATAATGCTTTTAAAACAGGCAGAAATATAACAAGGTCCACATTGTTATGAATTTGTGAGAATCGTGATATGAAAACAGAACATTATATTATTTCTTATTAATTCCTAGAATACGCAGGGAAATAACCAAATCTCAGTAGATAATTGGCCTTATGCAAAAAATCCCACTTGTCTGTTTAACAACTCAGCTGTAACTTGAAGGGTTTGTGAGCTAATATTAGTACTTCATAAGATTTTTTTTCCCTTTTTTTTCCCCCTTCAACATGATCCATTTGCCTGCAGGAATCGTACATCTGACCAAAGATTTCTCTTCAATTCTTTGTTGAAACTTACTTACGAATGTACCACATCAGATACCCTCATACAGGAGTAGACTATTTTCAAGTTCAGAACACCATAAAAAGAATCATTTCATACATGGCCAAGGAAATACAAGCAGCGGTCAAACCGCATTTGCCCATGACCCTCATTATCACCCTCACAGAAATTAATAAAAAAAAACCCTCATCAACTTAAAAAAAGTAACTTTTAATAGCTCTAACACTTTCAAAGTTCCTTCAACTACAAGGGACAGAAATAACCATCAGGTGTGAATAAGCCTCACCATTTCCACGTATGCCATGTTAACAAACAAATATCTACATGACAAAACCCCTATTAGGTATGAGGAAATAACTAAAAACTCTGTTATGCAGCCTTCAAAATCGAATGATGATGTTTCTGCTACGGAGACGTAACTTTTATCACTGCCCTGGAAATAATCAAGCATTCAACATATAATCCTTTTTTCAGCTACATATTAACAAACGACGATTGAAACATTTTTATAGTTTTGTTCAATGCATCAGCTTCGCAGAAAAATAAACCCTTTCCATCCAACACGCGACTGACTTCTTCCATTGAAGGAGGACTTAATGTGAGTGCTTGCCAGTACATACATTTTTTTAGCAATCCACAATGTACCATTTAAACTACTTAAAAATTACTTCATTTAGTTTGCTGTCATAAATAAGTGATCTGTCAGATTACCATGGATACTATGATTGTTATGGCACAAGGAAATGCATGTAGCTCAGCCTTTTTTCACATTTCTTCAAAATCTTCTTAGTTTCCCGGGTTTGGTTGTGGTTTTTTTATAGTTTTTATCTATTTCACTGAAGGCTATCTTTAACTTGATAGTACAGTACGCAAAAACTCAAGCTTATACATACCTTGCAGTGAGATTTACAGCAGTTACTGCTACCCCTGCCAATCATTTCTTCAGTCACCCTGTGAAATGCAAGCTCCTCCTTACAAACGGCCATTCACCTGACTAGTGTATAGGAGATTATAACCATAATCTGTGTAGGAATCGAACGCTAAGGCTAACTTCAGATCTTAAGAACTTGATCCTGTTATTATGAATAGTCCTTTCTCTTTACGCCCTGACTACAGAGTAAGCCAGGCTAAGGTTAGCAGCTGCAAATACCCAGTTTAAGATCAACCTTAAATACTGCTTACTCTGGCTGTTGTATTCCGCTGTACAGTGGGCCAATAAACAGAAGAATGCTCCCCATATGACCACAACTTGATCCATGACAAATTATACAGAGACGTAGATATACAGAATAAAATTACCATTGGCTATCAAAAGGTTCAGGGCGCAGAGTAATCTTGGCTGCAATTCCTTTATAATTCTGGGGATAAATCTTGAATTTATCTTTCCACATTTGCATGGTCCCTGCAATAGCTTGTGTGTGAAGTTAGCAAAAAAGATGAGGAAACACAGAGTAAAGATGCTACATATTCTCAAAACAAGTAACTTGAGATCGAACAGGTAAGAAGGAGTCTTAGCAAAATCAACTGAGTCCAGATGGTAGAGAAATTCCTCATTAAGAATGAATATTCACAGTAACTTTCTCTGTTTTTCCCTATTTTTGTCTGACATTTCAAAGTAAACGCTGACAAGGAGCTGAAGAAGCTTCCTCCACTCAGTTTTTAGAAGTACCTCAATTCTCTCCCAAGACTCTCATGCAATCCTTGTCTTGAACTCCAAAGAGAACCCATTTTCCACCTTCGTTTCTGTCACAGGACTGAAATACCTCCTACAACCTCCCCTACTGACATTCTGTGGAACCTGAACCAGCATCTCCCCACAACGTTTCAAGTGTGCACTCACGCCCATGGTTTTTGTTTCATGCATGCAATCTGAAGTAGTTTTAGGACAAGACAAAAGCATTATCTTGTATAACATCAGCTTTGTGCTTAGTCTCTGTTAAGACCAGGCTTCTTCAGTGCAAGTTCTACATTCAGAACAAGGCCTTACCTACAGTTACATTGCTCGGCGGTTCTTTGCAAAGATTTCATTTTGTTCAAGCAACACATGAAGGAAGAGATGTCTCTAATAATAAGGAAGTAGTAATATTTAAGAAGTAATAACAAGATCACCTGAAGGAAGAGGTTTTTATGGTAAAGATGGCCACTATCAGTACCTAGGTCCTCTTAAAGAGAGGTGACAAGCATCGAAGAAATGATTATTCTACTCATGGAAAGTGGCTCTGCTATGTCCTGCAGACGTCCGTGTTGAACACTGTGGGGGAAGCGTACCACATTTGACACACGGCATCTATCCATAGCTCCTCTACAAGGGATCTAGGACTGGCTAACCTTCCATGTTCTTGCAGACACCTTTGACAGTTACATTACTCCCCAGAGTAAAGCAGCACTTTGATGATCTAACTTTTTAACGACCAGTTCTTGAGCACCCTCTGAAGGGCTAGCACAAACAGATTTCCTCTTTGTACTGAACCTTCATCACTTGAAACCTCTTTGTAACCACTGCACAAGAAACATCTATCGCTTTATTTCCTAAGTCTCTATAGTCACTCACAAGTTACTGATGCAGGAAAAGATTTCTGCTCTAGCTAGAGAAATTCTTATTTACCCTGACCAGTGGTTCTTCCATGTGAGAAATGGAACACGTTTCTCCCCTCCTTGGCTTATGCCAGTTTGACTCAGAAAATGTGTGCAGTGGATTGAGCTGACAGGGATATGAAGGCAGAAGCTTAAAGGACATCAGAAGCGTTGGCATTATAGGCTTTGTATAAATAGTCTTACGGATACAACTCTCCAAGCATCCTTTATCTTCTTGTACACAGAGATTAAAGAAATGTTCAACTGCTTAATTGTATGTCAAGTGCACAGTCAACACACTGAGTTCAGTATAGTCTTTTAAAAAAAGTCTTCCGCATATCCACGCCTTCAGGTAGACAATTCAGCTGCTATTTTAAACACAAGGCTTGACTGTTGCTCTTCACTTTGCATTGCTCCTCACATCAAGGCAAAACACATAATGGTGATTTTTCCACACTCCCCTTAAAAATACTGATCCCCCCAGTTGGTTCACCCAACAGCTGCAGCGACAGACTGTGGGAAAGCTCCCTCTCTTACAAGTACCCTAAAAATAATGGCAGAATTGAACTTCCGAGATTCAGATTATGTACAAAAAGCAAGCCCTTGTCAGTCCTTAGCTGGATATATTGTGGAAAGAACAGCAACTTACTAGCTTGCCAGGCATTCATATAACGTGCTGGAATTCCACAGTAAGCACATCAGCTCAGTGTACACAGCAGCTAGATAAGCTACAGCAGGGAAGAGCTCACACAGACATGCTATTCAGCAAAACAGAACTGGTAATTTCCCCCAGCCCTGTAACTCCCATCCTCATTTCGGTGTAACACGAAGTTCCTCAGTTACTGCATTTGGTTTGAAAAACTGAACCAAGAAGAATAGAAGGCTTAATTCTTTTCCTGACTAAAAACTATGCTTTAACGTCATCTCCAAGATTTTTAGCACAACTAGAGTAGCAAAGGAGAAAATAAAGGTATGAGACATGGAATCCGGAATGATTCATTTCACAACATTTTGAAGATGCATAATTTAAGTATAGCAACCGTGTGTTTCACTTAAACTACACCAGTAATTGACAGTCTGTGAAGAACCCATTAGGAAAACTGAAAACCATGCATCAGAGATCTATAGAGAAAGCACTCCTCCTCCCATTTGAATAACACAGAGCAACATACCACAGATGCAGTATTAAAGGCCATTAAACAACTCCATAGCGATGCTGGCGACTGAGCAGCCACAGCCTGTCACGTAGCTGGTCAGAACCTCAGTCTTCAGCTCCCCCTCAGCTCAGGGTGCCAAGCCGTAGGGAAGTCATGCGTTGCATTTCATACTGAAAGAGAACTGAACTATGACTAGAATCACTTATAATGGATACTAACATGTTTTATGTACTCCGAAGACATTAATTCCTACGGTCAGTACAGCAGGATTAAAGTACAGTTCTAATAAATCACGTCCAATTGTTGGAATCTTTGCCTCTGGTAACAATTTGCACATTAGTGTCAGAGTTAGGGAAAACCACCATGTTTTTTTCAGTTATGGGGGTTTTTTCTATAATTTTCTGCCAGAGTAGGGGAGGGCAGGAATTTGATCCTACTGAGACCAGTAAAGGTTATGTATGGAGATCTATGGGAAGCAAACTGTCTTTGTGGAAAGTTTTTTTTTGGTTATTTGCAATGCCAACTCAAGAGATCGCTATTCATGGTGGAAAGGGGAAAATGTGGTGAGTTTTGTTCAACTATCTGAGCACAAAAGTGCCAACTCTGAATTAAGTCCTGAAGAAATTGCTGAGAGACATCCCACTGCAGCTGAAAAGATCTCTCTTTTGAGTCCTATGGAAAGAAATAATAGATGTCTGTATAGAGTGAGGAGCAATGTCAGAGGAACACCTTGCAATGGACCGGACGTCTCAGGTTGGCCTACATGAAAGACTTCCATCGATAGGCAACGTGTTTCTTAAAGGGCGGGTGGGAGGTGGCTCTGTGACCCAACAATCACACGCAGCTACAGTTGCACTGGATGAAAAGTGTGCCTGAGGGTATAAATTAATTTGTTTGGAGGAGTGCTCTAATTGATAAAATCAAATCAGGGTTGACCTACAGCTCAGTGCCTACAGAAGGTGGGCTTTGCAATGTTCCCTCTGACAGCAAACTTCTACAAGAGGCAAAGCTTCAGATTGCCCGATTCTGGCCATTTTTTTCAGCTAGAAGTGCTGTTGAGGAACCCATCTTGCCAGGAGAAGGGACTGGAGTCTGGTCACTGCCAGGCCCTGTCACACTGTACCTCTGGTATTACTTCCACTTCACTGTTTTGACTATGATCTGTCCTAAAAGCGACTGAAACTCACCCCAGTGGGGTGTGGTAGCCCCTGATGATGTTAACAGTATTAGTCCCGTTCATATAAGGAACATATCTTAATCTATATGCTGCTGCGAAATATCAGTATAGAAGTGATTAGGGAAGACAAGACATATGCTAAATATTGTTTTCAAAACTTGTCAGAGAGAGGCCTCTCACACTCCAATTAGAGGTATCGTGGGGGGACAATAGGAAGAGGCGAAATAACAAAACAGCAAGCTTGGTCAATTGTCCTTTTGTCCTAACTTACTTAAGATTTTTTTTATTTTTTATTTTGTCAAATGACAACACAATACATGCAGATATTTTTTAAAAATAAAGGCAAAATCAGTACTGTACTATTATAATTCTCTGCAGTTTTCTCAGAATCTTTCTTTTTTGTGTTGCACCTCCTTTTCAGGCTTATGCTTATACATACTAGCAAATCATAAAGTTTTCAATGTTTAATGTGAAACTATTTCATTTTGCGAATGGCTGTTCATCAAAACTTAGAGAAAATATCAGATGTCCTAAACATCATGAAAACCCCTCCGTCATTTAATCAATCAAATCAACTTGACAACAATCTAAGTTTTCTCTCACCACAAATAAACTATATCTACCCCTACAGTCATAAAAAATTATAATTTATTATAGATTATATATAAAAATTATACATAATTTATAATTTAAAATTTGTCATTTATATTTTTTATATATAATTACATATTATATAATTATATAATTATATAATATGTAATTATATATATGTATTATATAATTATAAAAGTGTATTTTTTTCCTGTGATTCAGGCAATATTAAAAATAATAAACAGGAAATAGGATCAAGGAGGAGAACTGGAAGCAGATGAATCAACGAAATGCTATAAGGGAACATGCAGAAGAATTGTACACAAATAAAAAGCATTAGCAACCAACAGATATGCAAAGTTTGATGTTAAAATACTGCAGCCTGATTTTTGAGAGCTTTTGAACAGTTCTGACCAAATTCAACAGGATTAATGGATATTCAACATCTCTAAGAAGTAGACCATTAGTTCTAATTGCCACTGTCGTCATCATCTATTATTACGTTCTATGAAAAGCAGGACACAGTTGGAGTTAAATATCAGTGTGCAAAACAGGAAATTTAGAAAGCCAGAACAAAAATGGAAATTGCTATTGATTGCAAAATAAGCCTGGGGGTGGGGGAATAAAACCCTTCTCCACACTGAATATTAATGTCTACAGGCAACAACTAAAGAAAATAATAACAACAGTGCCTGGTTTTTTAACTTACGTACCAAATTCAGCAAGCAGTGCCTGTAAACTAAATGAAGAACAATCTCTTCTGAAACAAACTGCTCATCATAGACTACTACAGGGAAAAAAGAAGGGAAAATACAAAAGAATTTGTATTCTCCTTGAGCCATAGTTGACAAATGTGATGACAACATCACTCTAAGGAATTAGAACATGTTTTGCAGAGCTTACTGCAAGCTTCTGCACATAAATATCTTTCAGTTCAACCTACTGCAGAAGGAATTATTTATATATATATTTTTTAAACATCTCAAACACATGGATTTCAGAAATACCTGTATTTTCTCTGCTTTTTAGAACAAAAAAAGCCCTGGAAAGATCCATAAATAAAAATTCCTTGAAGCTATCCAAAGTGACATTCTCTTTCACACAATTAATTTTTGTGTCTTTATTTTAAAGACACATTGATTGAACTCCTCTATTTTGCTGCTGATCTGAAGCTAAATGGATAGCAAAGCTGATTGGGAGTCATTGCAGATTATTTTTAGATAATACGTATCATCACTTTGGACAATACACACTGTCAATTTATTAGACATTTTTCAAAGAAGCATGGCAGAAAATTGTTCTTCCTGGCTAGCCGGTCTGCTTATTAGCCAGAAAAGCAAGGAAAAAAGACTCCTGTTACTGCTGGTTCAAAAAAAAAAAAAAGATATAAAG
>NW_009648526.1:5211241-5246469 GCF_000708025.1 Charadrius vociferus
GAAAGAGAAAACCTCTTATTTGAAGCAGGGAGTTGGTCCCACAACAGCAGATCAGTAGTGTTTGGTAAGACAGATGCTCAAACAGGCAAGAATACAGACTGCATAAAAGGGGAAAAAACAAGCAAACAAAAGATTTTGCTCAAAACCATGTTTCTTCCATCAACTGCAAAAAAGCAGCAAAATGGGCTGATCAAAATGGTGGCCTAAAGAGTGACCAACCACGGTGCGAGCAGCAGAGAAGCAGGGTTACTCACATTTCCCTGTTTAGTTTTGCAGAATCCTATTTGAAAAATTATGGGGTTTTCAGTCACTTTCCACTAAATCAGTCAGTTTGCCAGACAGCAAATACATGCCATACTTGCTCATTTGAGTCAGCTTTTCTCTTATTTTGGAAAAACCTCTTGCCTTTCAGTTTGCTGAACCAGTCAATTAACCAGCAGTATACTCCATTTCTTGACAGACAGAATGAGCTGCAGCCAGTAAACACTGAGAAGCAAACCATCTATGGGGAGCTCATAATACTTTAAAACGTAAAAGGCAACAAGATGAACTTTATCCAGTTGATAATAATTTGGTTTTTTCAAGCACTAACATGAAAGTAAAAGTGGTGGTGTCAGGGAAAGAAGGTCACTACCATCAACTAGTCCGATATTTAAACTTGGATCTGAACTAAGCTCGTGCCACCAGTATTTGTGTATTAATATAGAAATGGATCTGGTTATGTCCAACTTAATGTATGCAACTCAAACTACACAACAGCTACTAGTTTCATATGTATAACATCAACATTTCCTATGACGATGATCTCTAAAGACTAGAGGCTTTAACTAAAAGGAAGAAAACACCACTTTCACAAACAGATTTCATCCAAAAAAGATTTAGCTGCAAAGAACTTCTCGGGCAACTTCAAACAGTCCTGAATCTGACCTGGGATTTATTTACACAGATTATGTGACTGAATATCTAGCCCACATATACAAATCCACATCTGATTGATTAAATTAGACTGTCAGTCTCCTTAAGTAAAGCCGTAGCCAAAAGGCCCAAAATTACGTAAACAACCTCCAGCTGAAGGTTGAAAACTTGGCTCTGTATTTTCTCTGTAATTCAAATGATAGAATTAGAAGCCCCGAGTAGCATGCCCTGAAACAGAAAGACATTCAGAGAATTTATATTATAATTACCATTGCTACTTACAGATAAGCAGTAAACTTTCCTATAATACTTTAGCTCTTGAAAGTCAGACACTTTATAGAACACCACCCCAGCTGGCGTGACCACTGAAACCTGATCTTGGAAGTCTTCCAGTTCTATCAGTCCTTCTCCAAACCACGACAAGAACTCACTCAGTGACAGATTTCCTCACATTGTTCTCTGTTCTTGCCATGAACTAATCTATCCACTAAGCACTACTGAGATGAAGACACGCATCTGTGGAAGCCAAGACTTCTGCAAGGGCCTTTTTTTCCCATAGGGAGACAAAAAGTTAAAGACTAGCACCACTGAAGTACATTAAGTTTCTTACTTGAGAAACCTGGCTGAGGAAAGGATCTGAACTGCTAGAATTATATCACTCTGCCTTCCTGACATGGAAAAAAGCAACAAAGTAATGTTCATAATGAAAAGATTGCAGGTAGGTCAACAGATTCACCTTGGCTGAATGCAGGAAAAGTGCAGAGTATGTATTGCTCCGGAGAGTGCTCCTGGCAGTGAGGAAGAGCAGGGAGGAACTGCAGCCATTCCCTGCCCTCGCCCCCGCATCTATATTTCAGTCTGAACAAAATACTGAAGTCTTTTTCAGCTACCTTGCTGACTGTATGGAGAGGCATAAAGATGAAATTTGGGGTTTGGTTTTTACAGCACTTTTGCTCTGGCTTCTAGGCTTAGCAACTTTCTCCTGGACATGACTAAGCTGACTATAACATCAAACAGCACTACATATACTATTTACTCTGAAGAGAAATAGTGAACAGTGAAGAGAAATACTTAAGTTTTATACATCATTTGCAATTTGCTGCACTGCTTCAGTGAAGAAAGAGTATCCAGTATTCCTGCAGAAAGATACTAGGCCTTAAAAAAAAAAAAACCACACAGCATTTTGATTGTGAAAGCTAAGAATGAAGTTCATTACAAGAGCACACCAGAAGCTGCACTAACAAGCCTAAGTGTGACAAGCAACTTACAGTCCTGTGACCTTCAGGATTTACAAATAGCTCCAACATTTTTCAGAAAGAGAAGGCAACGCTCAATGCTGCAGGTGTCAATCTCTTCAGTTTTGTCTGGACCCATCCATCCACCTTTAGTCAATAGCAGCCCACAAATACCAGCACGGTTGGAGGCACAGTTAACATCTCTGAATTCACAGAATCAATAAATCAATTCCACGTGTGGAAAAATTATTTGGAAAATCCTATCAGTTTTGCAGGAAATTGTTCTGTGCGCAGCAGGAAGAAGGAAGCCTCGTTTTCTTTGAATTTCTGTCCTTTAATACCCTAAAGAGCCACCAGCACATCCCAGAGTTAGTCCAGAACCATATACGCACTAGACTGCCCCGACAACTGCTGTCCAACAGCATAGAAAACAGTACAGTTCTAGTTTCAGTCTTTCTTCTCCACCAGCCACAGAATTTCACAAATTTTGTAAGAATTTTATTAACTTTGACAATTCTAACTATTTTTCAAATTGTACAATGGTTTCAGGGGAACTAAGAAGAACGATACATGGATGGATGGGCCCAAGTCTCATTAGAGAGTCTGTCGGAAAAGCAGGCTAAAAATGCATTCCCCTTTCCATTACACCTGATACCAGGTTTACCCATTTAATCAGCCTTTCTTCTCATCAAGAGATGGGAAAAACACTGCAAGGATTTCAGAACCCCTAGTCTGCAGCCAAACAAGCCAGTCCACAAATGGAGATCTGAAGTTCTCCCTGGACACTCAATAAATGTAGACAGGCTCTACTAAGGTGTTCTAGCTGTGCTTTGGAGTCTCCATTTACTATTTTGGGAGTCTAGGTTCTTAATTCCAGGAAGATGGTTGAAGTCACATCATATAATGCTCTGTTATTTATATTGCTTAAAAATTGCAATTAAGTTTTCAACATGTTGGATTAATTCAGCCATTACAAGAAATGGTAGTGTAGTATTTAAACACGTGTACCAACAAGTAATTACTAAATATACATATATTAGTGTTTCCTTATACTGCAGGACAGGAAGATGGGTTTTTTTCTCCTGTGCAGCAGAAGTAATTTTATCACTTTGCTTTCTTTGAAGAAGCTGACTGTTACACCTATTTATCAGTAACTGCAAGAGAAATTGGAGATTTTGTCTCACTGGTCCAAGAACATAGCCTGGAAATTAAGAGGCATAGTGCATCTCAGTTTTCAACGTAACATTGTTTACCAAACCAATTTAATAACTTATAATCCCTTTTTTTAATTGCTGGGCTTTTAAAAGCTGAACTTTTAGGATGAAGAAAATTATTTTGCATACAGCTCTGCTTAGCTCCAGCTTTCAAATAAAAGTCATCTGCATAAATACCAGAATGTGTCATGCCCTTTTCTTATTTCTTTCTAATGAATAAGACATTTTTCTGTCACTTTTAGAGGCACACTGGGAACTCCCCCAGTACTTCTCCTTCCTATACTGCAAAAGATTTTATACAACAGATAAAGTAACATGTCAGCCATCGACTTTGGAACCACTTATGAGAGCAGTAAAAATAACAACCTCAACAACTTAGAGTACCCCTGTTTCACAAGAAGTAACGTAGAAAAGTCAGATGGCATTCAAGAACACACAAGCATCCCTTAGTATTGTTAAGGTCCTGCCATTTCCTACAACAAAAGCTGTTCTTGATAACCAGGGGTAGGGACTAGCACGGCTTCACCCCGGAAGAGATACAGAGAAGAGACACCCGGCTTCCTCTTGGGTGGCATCTCCCATTGGTGATGCTTTCATCGTCACAAGAAGCAGAAGTGTATTTAAAAAATTGTCTCACTTCATCATAGTATCGAGCAATTCAGCAGATGCTTTCAGAATCAATGGAAAGTATTTATTGAAATGATTCCTTTCTATGTATTAAAATCTCTGTTAACAACAACCACTGAGAAGAGTGCAAATCTCTCCCTTTATGCAGAAATTCAGAAAGATAATTCCCTCACAAAATAAAGTACCTCATTATAAAAATTTATCCAATTACTCGGGCAACTTTTCAACCAAGGTATTTTAATAAGACATCCTTTTAATCCCCGCCTGTTTAATAAGACAAATAAGACATTTGTTAGTTTATTACACCACCAGCGCACAATTCATTTCTATGATACAGCCACAATAAATAACTTAAGAACAGAAATGAAACAGCCACATCTCATCTCATAGCCTCCAGTGAAACAATGTATGGAACATAATTACATGCAGTACACATTCTGCAAAGGATGTTGACTCAGTTCCAAATTTAGCAAAACGTGACCAGGAAATAAATGTCTGGAACTTAACCACAGTGTGTGTTTGACCCTTTTCAGTCTTGAAACCCACTATTTGCCAAATGTCATTTCAGCTTATAAGAGTGTTAAAGATCCTCTAGGCCTCCACAAAGAGATTTTTTTAGAATCTTACTGGTCTAATTTACACTGAAGCTTACTGTAGTTACACAAAAGGATTTTCAACTCTCTGGATAAAGTTCTCAAAATTTTTTTAACATCCATGTGAAACCAGTGTCAGCTTTTCATGATTGAAATATATGGAGGTAGTTCAAGAAGAAATGTGAGAGAAGATGATTTACTTGGAAAGGAGTTACGTCTGCCTTCTCTATCAACATATCGACCGGATCCTTCATTTAGCTATACAAACAGTACCAACTTCTCCATCCATATGCTCTCTGCCCTTAGACACATTAATAAAATTGAGAGATCAGGTATGGATAGTTTTTGTCTAATTTTACTGACATTCTTTTTGTCTTCACAAGAGAGGTAGTTCAAAACTACGTTAATTTACTTATAAGTATGTGAACCTGAATGAACCTCGGTTGGGCTACAGTTTGGTTCTGCAATGCTAAAAATTTATTTCAGAGCCCACACAGCACCTAGAACAGATATCATACTTATTTTGAACTGTCCTGATTTTAAAGGTTTAAAACATTAGAAACTTGCCGTTTCTAATCACCGTATCTAAAATGGTAATACTTCAAGACAAGATATTTTCATCACGTAGCCACTGTCTACTAGCTTAGTCTGCCAATAAGCACATCGTATTATAAACAGTGAAAACAATAGAATATAAATTCTCACGGACTTCATGCTAAATAACAATAAAAGGAGTGTTTAAGTACTATAAAAGGCTTTATACTGCTCTATATTAATTATTTTCATGTTATAATACATTAAGGCCTTGTTAGATTGAGATGGATTTCTCTAGAATGACAGACTCTTGCTCTAAACTGAACCAGTTAGTATTTTTTTCTTAAAAATACATCCTGATGATTGGACTGTCCAGTGAGAACACATATTATTTTTTTTCAAGCATACTTTTAATTATTTTCATCAAGGTCTAGAACTACCCACCTTGGAAAAACACAGATTTACCGTGAAAAAGGAATCTTCAAGACAAACAAGAATTTCCCGGAATTCCATGAGAACATACCTTGGACAGAACTGACGAAGACATGAATATTTGCTTGGATACACTGGCCTGAAAAGGTACATGAAATTACTGCCTCACAGACATGGCTTCTTCAAGTGGTGAAAAACATTATTTATACAGCTTGTACAAAAGAGGATGAATCTCATTTCTTACTATGGAATAGGGCTTAGAAGTATTTTACTCATAGTAATTAGCAAAAATATTTTGCTTTCATGAGAACTAAATAAAAAGATTGGTCTAGTTCACATTGTTAAAGTAAGTAATGAAACCTGTAAAGGCATATACCAGAGGTAAAGAGCATGAACTACAATATTGATGATTTCTGCATTTGAAAAAGCAAAGCTACATGTTTGCACTCACTGACAATAGGTACCTCCTACAACAATATTGTTGTTATTGTATAACAAAGTTGTCTCATAATGGACAGTTATTAAAATAACCAATCCACCTAGCAATTAAATCTCAAAATGACTGAGCATTGCCTGTAATTAAAACACTCTTCTACTTCCACCCACGTTAGGTGGAACAGCCCGAGTATCCTAATACAGCAGCTAGTCTTTATTAATTATATCTTAATAAGGATTCCTAAGACAAATTCAATATTGAAATTCAAACAGACTACAATCAAATGGTACATAGTCTTAGATTAGCCTAAAATTAACAGTAACTGCCAAATGATGAATTCAAGAGTAAAGCTGCCTGTAGTGACAGGTTATGTGTCCCAGTTTTTCACAAAACCAAATGCCACTGCTCTATAATAAGTCACCATACTTCTGTAAAAATACTGCCACAGCAATAGCGAAATGACACTTAAATAAAACAGTAACATTTCTGTCATATCACTCTGACTACAAGTTATATTAACTGCATCAGAAAATTAAAAGTGATATTTGTTTTCTATTGATAACTACCTCCTCATTACTCGAAAGTTCTGTGAGATTGCCTACATCCCAAAGAAGGCCGTTTGCTGAAAACTTGTTAGCAGTAGTGAAGCTTGGGGTGATGCCATCACCAGCCCTGCAGGAAACAGCACATGTCTGATGCAGATGTGTAAAAGAAACTAGAAGTTATCAGAATGCTTTGCAGAGGACAAGCGCAGAGCAGGCAGGCACTGGGGGGTGGGGGTGGGGTGAGAAACACTTAGGCTTATTTACAACCCAGAAAAAACCCTTGCCAAAGTAGACATCGAGCTTAGTAAGAATCATACAATGGTTTGGGTTGGAAGGGACTGTAAAGGCCATCTGGTCCATCCCCCCGGCCATGAGCAGCAACATCTCCAACTAGATCAGGTTGCTCAGAGCCCCATCCAACCCGACCTTGAATGTTTCCAAAGATGGGGCATCTAACACCTCTCTGGGCAAACCGGGCCAGTGTCTCACCTGTATCTCTCCAATTTAGAGAGAAGGATGTTGTGGGGGACTGTGTCAAAGGCCTTACAGAAGTCCAGACAGACAATAGATGTAACTCTTCCAGGAACTGAAGGGCTTACACAGCACAAGCTACAGCTTCAAGACAGCAACACAACAGTATCTGTGACTTTAAGCTTTAGTGATCTAAGCCAGAGTTTTCTTTTCCAAGTCATGCATCAGGGGACACAGAAAAATAAGTTCTGTAAAGTTGGTAAAAGGAATATCCAAGACCCAAATGATTAAATGCTAGAAGTGCATTTTGCCATCAGAAGATTTTTAGATTGGCAATGTAAGGTGGAATAATAGAACGTTTCTTTTCCTCCTCTTTCTTCAGATCTGTGGGCTCCCTGGTCTACTCTAATTTCCTATCCTTCTAGTCCTTGAAATGCAAAACGTAACAAAAATATACTGCAGAATTAGATACTTCAGACGCACAGATGAGACACATCAGATAGATATGATTTAGATAAGACACACAACAGCTAATAGCATATAGAGTGCTAGCTGGTATTAACTGAAATCAAGGTTGGAGAAGGTAAATCACATGAGCCACCCAATGTTAACGTCTCCTGAGAACAAAGTTTAGAAATTTTTTTTCAGTTGAATTAGGCACAAAATGTGGAAAGATTAGAGTCTAACTTGTCTTACACAGGCACTGCTTATCTCTACTTAACCACTATCACTAGCAAGAGACTAGAATTGGCTGCAGTCACTGCCCCGAATAAAATAATCACTTTTAAAAGATTAAAGAAGCCACTAACGTGGATTTACTTTGCCCCAGCAGAACAGAGCAATGCAATCTGTTCAGCGTTGGTGATCTGGCAAGGACAAATAAAATTAGTTTGACACCCGAGCAGAAAGACAGGGACTTGCAGATGCTGAGTGCAGTGTCCAGACTCACAAAGGCTTTTGAAGTGATGATGGTTCCAGAGGAAACATTTTATATGCAACACTTGGATACTGCTTCTTCTCTGTGACTGAACTGAATACTTATAAAATTCTCAGCAAGAACCCCAAACGTTTTACTAGTATCATTCTTAATCCACTTAAGTGCTTGACTTCATCCACACACACTCCAGCCTGTTTACATCTACTTGGTATGAACTTTTGCTTGTAAGGAATCATTTTTGTCATCTCCCTTTTTCTGGACTGTATGAAAATCTTGTTACTAAGAATTTTTGTGGACAAGAAGAACACTCTTTTGTAATAGACCTATTACCCAGGTCTATATTTATCTCCTTACTCCATCCCCTGAAAGTACTGAAGAAAATTATTTTCTCTTGAAACTGTATCAGATAATATTTGGATAATCACAACTCAATAAGGAAAGAAAACAGAAGAACTGACAAAAATTATTTCAGGTCCCCAGATCAATACAGTATGTTAACAAACTTCACAACTGTCAGATGCAGAAATCCAGCTCTTTCTGAACGACAGTCTATCGACTTCATAGAACAGCGTAGCAGAAGAACAAAACTGTCTATGCCAAAGGACAGGAGAGCACAACACTAACAGCTGAATGCACAACCAGTCTGTTCAGCTGTTATACTTCGGACACAAAAAGGAAAGCAGTACTGGTCAAGGATATCTTTTTCATCTCTTTGAGAGACATTGCATACCTGAGATCACTTCAAGCATTTGCACTGGCTGTTGTTCTTGGATAAAGAGGTTAGCTCACATGCGCTCCCTCTTTTTGTAATATGCGCATTTTCTTGCTTGCACCTAGCTCGCTCTCACTTCAGAACTCCGTATTATAACACAATGTTCTTTTATGTCATTGCTCTTCTGCCATCAAAACAGAGCCCCCTCCAACCTTTTTTTAAACACAAATGTACTTATCATTGCTTTGCAATAATGAATTTGAACAAATCAATGCTTCTCTCATTTCAAATGAGTTACAAAAGGCCTTATAAGGAGACAAAAAGAAAACATGTCTTGCCAGCACTCTGTTCTACAAGAGATGCACACGTGCAGTAGTATAATTTATTTGATTCCTTAAACATTTTTGCTTTACCCCAGAACTAATTTCACAATTGAGATTATATAAATAATATATAATATATATAATAATATAAATATTTCAGAAGAATGAAATACTGAGGAATTCCCATCCTTTGTTCAAAAAGACTTAATCCAATTAAAATGTTGATTCAAATTCATGCTATTCCTCCCTGAAGTTTGATGACAGTTAAGACGACCAAGATGTAAGCAAATCAAGAAACTCAGAACTCTGCTACTGACAATCCCTTCATCGAAGACTAATGCCAGTTGCAGATTACAGCTCGGGCTTTAAAAGCACAATCTCCAATTTAAACAGAAAAGTTTAGTAGAAAAATACATCATTTCAAAGGCAGGTAAAACCAGCACGTGTAAGAAGACAGTACAATTTGCCACCCAATAGTCTGCCCAAACCCCTATGATCAATGATGACTATTCACCACCTTTGCTACACAAATTTCTCATATTTAGAACAGACTGGGAAATATCAAAAGTATTAAAAATAAGCATTTTGAGACAAGAGAAGATCAAATTAGAGTCAGTCGGCTTAGAGGTTTCTTCTGTTTGAATTTCACATTTTTTTCAGATTCCTTTCTACTCGAAATACCATGAACCTGCCATTATGTTTCCCAAGTTTTGCTAGAAGCGCTGTCTACTTTTGAGCTCTGCCTCCCCCATTCATCCATTCCTCATGTTTAGCTTATCTCATGATACATGCTCACATAACCCTGAATAACAATTAAAAAAAACAAACATAGAAATAATCTGATAGACAGATTTATTTTCTCACATTACCGAAAGTGGCTAGGTTCATATCTCTCTATCATGCAGTAATGAAAATGCCCTTCTGTAAAACAAACCGAAAACCAGATGCTACGAATTTAACCATGAGAAACACTGCTGAGTTCCCTGACATCTATAGGGCTGAAGTTTCAATACTGGCTGATGTAGAATAAATAGTTATTAAAAACACTTAATAAGGTACAGTGTGAATCATGACACCTAAAAGAATCTACACCTACTTTAAAGCTGAGTCCTAATAAGAAAGTTCTGTCTGATCTTCCAAACGTTATTCCTGACACTGAGCTAAAAACCTCCTCTCCTCATATTTGCACTTTCTTTTAACAATCTGTATCTAACAACACAAAGTATTTATGCAAAAATCTGTATAGCACTTATTAAAGCCATTCTGAGGGGCATTAACACCCATTAACACCTCGATCACAGTCAGACCATCACAAATTCATGCAACTCTTGAATGATGCTCTGCAGATCAGCCCTACGACAACCTGGTCATCAGAGATACCAGGGGAACAAGTATTATTCCTTTAAGTGACTTCATAACATTCGTCTCCTGCCATGCTGTAGATTTTAACCAAAATGGAACTGCAGGCTTTTTCGTGGAGTTGGCACTCCCTCTCTTCTGCTCAACAATGCGTTTCCTTGTTTTCAGAATAGCATCACATTCCAATAACATTCCCAGCAGCTTTCTAGATCCTCATCACAACTAACCACTTTATGAATTAAAACATTTAGATATGTTTAAAAATTGTTTCTCCTTCTTGCACTCCAGGCCCAATTCTAACTGGTTCTAAACCACCTCATGTATTTCATAACTTTCATCCGATTCAGGCGATGCACCTACAGCAAACTATGGGTTTCTTTAGTCCCCATTGCTGTTGACAGAATTCTTTACAGCTAATTTCAAACCGAAGATTAAGCTTCAAAATTAGAAACAAATTAAATCCATTAAATGAAGACACCAAGGCAGATACACTTTCCATGCTCCAGAGCTATGGACTGTTAGAAGTTCTAGCTGTGTTAGAAGAGTTAGGGACTCCATCATCACAGGGAACAATGACAGGGAACACTGCAGTAATGGAAAATTGATTTCTACTAGGTATTTTATTACCCTGACATCTTTAAGTATTGAACTTTCATTTTATGATCAGAAAATTACTAGTTTTCATAGCAGTGAAAAAACCCAAGACCCTGCCACCAACACCAGCAGGGGGAATCTCACAATAGCATTACTGCTGCTCTTTATGAAAATATTATAGAACACTTCATGCGTGTCAAATACAACAACAACAGATGACCAAAAAAAGGTTAGTGCTTCCAAAGCCACAAATATGCACAGAAGTCTTCTAACTCTATATGAGGATATCATAACACATTGTTCATTCTAGCAAAAAAAAGTAGAGATATTTAAAATTTGAACACTACACAGCCTTGAGGCCATAGTTCCTCAATGGCACACACAGCCAAGGGCGCTAGAATGGTATTCTGGCCATAGCTCCCTGCAGGTCAAATTCAAGTAAATGCAGAATTTTCATTCAGTTCTCTTGTGCATAAGCATTATAATACAGTCTTTAATTATACCCTCAGACTGCTATTTTCATTAAAGATCCTTGCTTTTAAACATTTTGCAGAATCAACAGGGCTTAATCAGCAGTTTTTTCAGGTGTGGAATTTCACTTACTGTAACCTTTTGAACCTCTCTCATTCCTTCCGTGCTCATCTGTTCAATACATACGTGTCACAAAACATTAATGAGCTTAGTTAAGAATGTGCCTGTAAGGTGTGCAATTACTATACTATTTTAAAAATGGAGCCAAGAAGACAGATTAGTTTAAAAAGCATTGTTAATTTTGAGTTCTTGCACTTTATTGCAATTTGAGAGGGTATTTAGCAATTCAAAATTAAAAACCTATTTCCCATGTACTTATTTTTCAGCATAATGTTCAAGACAGACCCTGTGGTGTCAAATCAAGAACACAGGCCACAGTTTCTCATACTTTTCTCGTGTACATGGTGGAAAGTAATTATTTTCAGCTCCATTTAGTTTGCTGCTTTAATTTATTCAAGGTCCCCTCAAGCAGTTCTCTGGACCTCATGTGGCAGTGGAGGAAAAAGCAGTAGGGAAGAACTCAATCCAACCCTGCTGCCAAGCCAGCATTATATGTAACGTACTTCCAGAGCAGGAGAAACACTTGTGTGAAAAGTTTGGTTTAAGCAATGTATTTGGCACCACTGCGAAATTCTGTAGCAGAAGCAGGGGCAAAATCCAACTCACCATGGTAGGTTCTACTTGCAAAAATCTCCCTTCTCTCCTGCATGCCCTATCTCATTTTGGTGCAGCAAACGAGGCAGGCATCCACACCAGTAAACCCACTTTCTCCCTAGAAAAAGGACAAAAGTCTGCAAGTAAATGGCAATTTACAGCAGCTGATATTCAGTCAAACACCACTTATTTAGCAAACATATTGTTCAGTTCACGGGCCTTACCAAGGCTAGTACTATGGGGATCTTCCATTTAAGTGTCACAATGGGTTGCACCATGTTATTACAAAATGAACTGTTAAGAAATATAAAAGCAAAGAACTAAGCCCAAAACAGAGCTTCTGCAGTGACAGATCAACTGCTGCAGCAGTTTAACATGGCAATGATATGGATGGTTTTAGGAACGTACTTAGCATCCGAGCTTTGGGAAGCACAGATAAAGATTCATTTAATGAGTAACACCGCATCATCCATCAGCTCTGTGTTGCCACAGGCAATAGGCGTGCCGTTAGCTCGTTAATAATTTTAGTTGGTTTCTTTGGTTGGCTACACTTAATTGTTGTCAACTAGAAAACAAATTAAATTCTTGTTTTCTTTGCAAGGGCCTTATGCTCAGCATTTCAGAACAACTAAGTGACAGATGCTAATTTGCGGGGCGGAGGGGATGTTTATAGTTACTTACAGGACTGAGGTAGGTAAGGACCCTGGGTTTGTTTCTAATATGTTTACCTATTTAGGAAGGCAGGAGGCAACTGTCCAGCTGATTTTACTTCGGATTTTTTGAAGCGCTGCAGTATCATGTGCCTGTGAGAATGGAGAGAAGACCAGAACACGTTTTACTCCAAAAGTGACGCACCTATTTGTCATTCCCACCACACACCCTGACCCTGGAATCTGAATCTACAGGACTATTATGGATAAATAATTTCTTCCAGCTTTGACCACTCCCAAGACTGTTGCAAGCACTTCAGTATCTCACTGGTGAGATCACAATAACTTTTCTATCAAGTTCAGCCAAAACCCAATCCAATTCAGATCAAACAATAGAAACATTCATTATCAAACAGAGAAACAGAAAGGAAGCTTTCTGGAGGGAAATGTTGTTTGATCGCTGGCACACAGTAACCTAGATTCTGAAAGGTAACTTGATAAACCCAAATGGTATGCCTTAAGACAGGTTGCTTTGCCATTGCAGAGGTACCTACATCATATGTCAGATTCTTAGGAATGCAGCTCCCTTACTGCTCGGTTTGGAGAAACTGAGGCAATATACCTCAAATCCAGTTTGGAGGGCTGGTTTTCCACCAGTTTGACTGTACGTTCCATGCCAATGACAGAGCTGAGTAAATTATTCCAGCTGATCTAGTATATTTAGCCCCTTTCTGCTTATGAAATGTTCATCTGCAGATTGAGATTTACTGATTTTGTTCAAAAAACATCGTGTGATTTTAAAAAAACAAAACCAAACAAACCCAACAACAACAAAGCTTTGCAGATTGATCTGAAAGAATCCCCAATATAAATTAACCATGAAGCATAGATCCGAGTGGTTTAAAGAGCTATAGAATGTTTTGCTTGCTGACTAGATACGGCAGCATGCCATAGTTTACCTAGCTTTTTATCTGTTTCACCTAAGAGAGCAAAAATGATCAGCACATGCACTTCTTTTAAAGCCCGTTTAGTGATACTCTGCCCAAATACCATTCTTTCTCAGCCTGACTAAAGTCTGACTCTCTATTAGTCTAAGTACCATTGCATCTTGTAAAGTTTGTATGGCTACCATTCTTATACTGCTTTCTCCCAATTCTATGAATTTTTGGTTCCTCCTAATAACAACGTATTACACTTTCTTCTCTATATAGAATTTGCTTTTTCTTAACAAATTCATATATATGTTTACTTGTATATTTATGTAAGCAAAACCACATATTTGTTAAATACATTTGTCATATAAAAAGACAGACTAGAACTCTCTTTTCTATTTTCATCTTCCACTCTCCAGCTATGTTTTTTTTAATACATGTTGTTGCACAAATTTATTTCAATATAACACACCTTCACTCATCATTTTTAAAGCGACAAGTCGCTGCCTGCTTTTCAGGTTCAGTTGAATTTTCAACAGGTTAACTTGTGTCAGCCACCTAGAACATTGTCTAAGTTTGCTTTTCTGTGAAATTCCACTGAAATGGGAAACACCTTTGGTAACCTGACCAGAAAGAACTAAATATCCTCTATATTCATAGACAGAGTATTTAGAAGTGCTGGTGGTCACAAAAATAATATATTTAAGGTGCGGAAAATGAACATGCAACTCCACGCCGCTGGGAACTTACATGCACGTTTTTACAACTGCCTCCTGAAGCCCACAGACAAAACTGTACTTATATTTTTGACTAAAGATATCACACCTTTGATTCCCAGCATTATAAGAAACACTCAAAAATGTCGAATTAAGATAGGGTTTTTAAGAGATTGTGCAGATACAGACCTCAGCAAGAGCGAACACAGGTATTTTAGACTTCTAGATTGAAACATTACCCAAACTTCACTTCAGTTTCACTGTAGTGTTTATATTGTCATGTGCAGATTGTACAAGTACACGCGATGATGCTAAAATTCTGGTAGCCGAAAAATGGTGCTCAAGATCTTTGTGTTCATCCAACTTCTTCCCACCAGCAAGGTTTCACTTAGAGCATACATGACTGTCACACTCACAGACCCCTGGGAACAACTGGTGGGTCAGGGACGCTGCTGGTGGACACAGAGCCCGAACCGCTCGACACCCACAAAACTCAATTAATGCCGCCAGACAGAGTACACGTGGAAGAACTACTCAGAGTATCCGTGTCCATCAAAGTGCTGATTTGTTTCTCTGAAACACCATTAAAAACCAGCTGATTTAATTGCAGAAGTTCAAAAATAGCCAGAGCAAAGCTCTCTCCAGATAGCAGAAATATGAAGCGAAAAAAGGAACACATAACAGAGTGCAGAGAACAGTCTCTCCTGGTTACTTTGCCTCCTGCTAACACTGTCCATGGACACTTGGCATGCATCCACTGGATAATAAAACAGAGGTTAGGAGGATGAGAGGAAGGATGTTGGGCTCGCCTTAATCGGGTGAAATTCATGTAACAGCACAAGCAATGGACAAGGAGACACAAAACTTGTCTTTCAATGCAGAGGCCATAGCAAAACCATAGTTGTCTATGATTGTGAACTACAGATTTAAACGAAATTGTGAATTGCCAATACAAGCAATTAATTTGACCTCAGTATTCAATTCTGTGTTCAGTTGTTTGATGAGTCTATCAGAACGATTCATACATAATGGAAGAAAAACAAACGACAGTAGATTCAAACTGAAACAATCCCAAGAAAGTTTTTATGGAAAGAACATCAAACATTTCCAGTAAGTTCCTATAAAGGTAATTAATGCTTTCAAAATTCAATCTGTGTCTTGTTTATGGCATAACCAAAATGCGAGAACGTCTCACTAATGATTCATGAAGGTTTTGGTGTAGTAATGCCTTGATATAATTACACTCTAAAAAGTACTGTAAGTTCTCACATTTGATTTTGCAATACGTATTATCAATATATTGATCATATTACTTTTTAAGCTCAGATTCAGAATACTACCTCTGAAAATAAAATACAGATACTTCCGGTCATGCAGATGATAGTTACGTGTGTTTTTTCATTAGCCCAAAGAAACATACACACTGAAGATTTCCAACTGCAAAATGCAAACAAGGACATTCGTGAACAATTTCCTTTTCATCAGTTCCAGCAGGAAAGGCTGTAATGGGGTAGCACAGGTGTAGAGGAGTGCCCGTGCTTGAGGTTTATGGCAGACCTCAGGTTTTGCCATGATTAGGTACTAAAGGAGTTTTTGCAAAAGCACTTGAACACTAACAGAAAGGATATCACCAAGATCTTGGGAAGCTTTCTGTACATTCTCTTTAGCTCTCAGTAGCATGTGTCACTGAGGCAGCAGTCTTTTTGTCCAAAGTTCTCATTTAAGACATGATAAACTCCTCGGTTGTGTTTATTGCTGCTGACTTTTAGCATCTGTAGCAACTGCAGGAAGTCACAGAAAACACAGTAACCGTTTGACTGGTCAAAAGCTAAAACCCCACCTTTTTACAATGGGAAATTCTCTTTTTAATTATAGGACTTTATATACAACACATACTACTATATCACATAAAGCAGAAAGACTTTTCCAGGCCGATGCTAGAAAGCTACCAAATCTAAACTCTCAAGTTTATCAATTATCTACATTCATCTTCTGAAACAGAATAGCTAAAATCTGAATTGCACAAACAATGGATGTTATACCCGATCTCCACATATCTGCATTACACTGCTTTCCCAGCAAAACTAGTCTGTACTGAATCACAGACGAGGCTAAAACCCAGCAGCTTTAAAAGGTGGGTTCCTCTTCCCCCCCTGCGGCCCTGCTTTGGGCCGCTTGGTGCTGTTTGCTCCTTTTTGGGTGCTCCGACACTTGTCCAAGTGGTCTCTGGGCCACCCAACAAAACACCCCGGCTGGTCCTGGGAGCAAAGAGGGACCTTCTGCCATGGCGATGGCTGGAAAGTGAGTCCTCGCCTCTTGGAGTACAAAAATACGCTGGGTGGGAGCTTGGGTCTGCGGGCTTTGGCTGCACATTGTATACAGTTCATGTTTCAAAGACATCTCCAAACAGATGCCTGCACATCTCTTAGTAATCGCACTAATACAGGAAATGGCACCCACCCTACTTGTCCTAGAAAACTGGGGCAGCAGAAATGGATTGGAACAGCTTCCTTTTCTTCAATAGTCAAGGAACACTTTATCAGGAGTAAGAAAGATTAAATTATTTGACTGTCTAGCTACACATTATTAAATTAATCTGACTCTTCTGTGATGTCAGGATTGCAGCCAGCTACTCTCATCAAGTTTCTATAAACAAGACTGAGAAATAAAAACAAGTTTAATGATCTTGTATCTCTCCAATACCGTGAAGACTTACACTTTAAAGTAACTCTTTTTTTCTTAGCCATTGAAAGCTCAAAATTGTCAATTAAATGAGTTCTAAGGGGTTTTTTGCAAGTTGAAAATGGTATGGCTATAAATCGAACTACAAAAATAGATGTTGGCTACATAACTATCTATACACTTGCATTAACACATCTTAGGAAACAGGAACCAGAGGAACTCCGATACTGGGAAAATACCTGGGAAAAAAGGGTTACATTTTATACTTAAAGTGCCTAGCCCCGTAAACTCATACCACTTCTGTTGAACTTTGTGAAGAAAATATTTTCGTTTTTTAAATACAAAGTTGCCTGGTTTCACTAGTTAGCTCAATAAAAGCTCGTTCTGTAGCCTTACCTTCACTAAAGGAATAAGTTCAAGGGAATAAAAATGATGTCACATTTCCACACATACAAAAACCCTGAGACATGTAATTCAAATCTTAATTATTTTTCCCT
The DNA here is from genome assembly GCF_000708025.1 of Charadrius vociferus. Taxonomy (NCBI): domain Eukaryota; kingdom Metazoa; phylum Chordata; class Aves; order Charadriiformes; family Charadriidae; genus Charadrius; species Charadrius vociferus. The sequence goes on from NW_009648526.1 coordinate 5,228,831, forward strand.
ATGTAAACCAGTTAAAGGACTTCCAAATTACTTTCTGAAAAGTGCTTCCCCCCTCCCCTTTTACATTCAGAAAACTGAAACAAAAAAAAACAAACCATAAAATGATCAAATAAAGACTATGTGTAAACTAAAATACAAATCTTGTAAAGAATATTTAGTATGGTGTAACCTGGCTTTTTAGTAGCACATTAATTCACTTTTCTCAGTTTGCTGACTTTGCAGGAAAAACACAGCCACAGTTTTACCCTTCAAGACTTCTTTAGAACACTTCATCAACTTCATAGGGACAGCTTCAAATTTAACAATAATAAATACAATTTCATTTTTAAAAGAATCCTACTTTATTAACTATAAAACATACCTCTAGATACCAAACCTGACAAGCTCCAAAGCCCACTAATGAAGAATACCACTCTACCGTATCTCAAAGTACCTGAGGAGGTGTGATAGGACCTTTCTGGTCACTACTAGATGAGAAAATGGAGTGCAAACCTAGGGCGCGCACTATGTACCCATGCCTAAAGACTCACAGCATAAAGCACGGTCTCCTACTGATTTTAGCTTCATCTCATGAGACGTATTTTCCTTTAAATCCTACTTCACCAAATAAAGCCATTTTCCAGTTGCCACTCTCCCAATGATGCAAAAAAAAAGACTGACTTGGCAGTTAGCAAGAGCTCCCTGTAAAAACTGGGAACCTACTCCTGCTCTATCTAACCGTGGGAGCGTTGCTTCTCCTCGATCAGCTGCTTAGAACCGAGGACTGAGAGAAGACAGGCAGACGATGGCCTGCCTCATCAGCGCAGCATGGCTGAGCCATGCTAACTGCAGCCGACTGCGTTCAGAGCTGCTCGGTTCACCACCGTCTGTGCATCTCACCAGCAGCTTCTAGGATGAGTGGTGGGCAAGGAAAGGATGGAGAGCATCAAAAACATCAAAACAGACAAATGTCTGTTCTTTGCTGAGTGGTTGCTTCTGCATCGTGAAATGCCAGCAGAGGAGATCTGACCTCTATACAGGAGAAGACAATTAAGGAAAAAGAAAAATGACTAGGGGAAATTCTCCGTATGTTTTAATGAGGTGGAGGAGGGAGAATGTATTTTGTACCACAGACAATAACTCTTCCATTGCTCAAAATATCTGTCTATAGCCCAGATGTCAATGAAGCTTTTGCACAAAAAATAATTACTCAAAATCTCTTGTTAGAGGAAGACAAAAAAGAATTAAACCATCTTTCTTGTTTTTCAGAGATGCTCTAAGTGGAAAACATGATGATTATATGATGAGCTGTCGCTCAGCTACAACCCACTCAGTTCTATTACTGCTCACTACAGCTGCTTTAACATTCAGCCAGCTCCGTTACCGTGTATATTCATTACATGCAAAAATTCTCAAGTCTCCCTTATCACACAGGGCAATCCTTGTCCTTGGAGTCCAAAATGATTTGTTCTCTTTTTGCTTTATTGGAATTTAGGACTGAATTGTGAAAGAGAGTAGGAACCCTGCTTCCCTATCATTTGAATTCCTGCACCACACACATTTGTCTCTGCCCTTCCTTTTGCTCTCTAGAAGACTGAGGTTACATGGTACAGTGCACCATTTGCATATCAAAAGCAACAGCACTTTACACAAAAATGAAAAGCAGCCACTTTTCTGGTTTCAGTGACTGAGAGCTTAAGACATGAAAAGAATTTCCTTCCTCTGAAACCTTAACTCCAAATTCAGGTGTAACTCAGTTCATCGAGACTGGTTCAGATAAGTATCTTAAAACCGAAGAAGCTCCCCCACTGCCACTGTTACCTGATACGTATTTGGCAAAGACAGTGATTTTCTTTCCAGACCCTTTCCTTCTGGACCAGTTAGGGACTTCACTGTCCTACCTGACTGAACATAATTAAGAAAGACATGCAAACAAGTTCAAAGGTCATAAAGAAACAATTCTTATTTAACTCAAGTTATACACAACTTGTCTGAAGGGTACTACCCCACTTACTGGGGTATTTCAATGTCTTTTTTCAGCTAGCCACCATGGCCTCAGATGTGTCAGATTTTGTTGTTAAAATAAGCAGGATGACTCTTGGCTCTACCTGACGCAATCTACCAAAAGAACACATAAACAGAACACTATTCCAGGTTCCTGTAATTCATGTTAAGGTAGTAACCTTGCCCCAAGCTTCTACATGGAGATGCCTTTTCTGAAGCAAAATGTCCAATGTTGGTGATAAGGACATACAAACAAGCTGTTAGTGCAGCACAGCACACCCTGAACTCTATGCTCCATTGCAACCTTCATCAAGCTCCAAGAGACACCACCTAGGTACTGTTAAGAATGGGGTGCGATAATACAGAAGGTAGAAGTGATTCAAGCACAAGTTATGTTATCTGCTAAAGTTCAACATGCCCCTAATGTATCACACTTAATCCTTATGCTCTCAATGCATCCAATCAACCTCCATTAGCCTAAAACCAGCATCTACCCCCCAGAAAGCAGACAGGCAAGTAAACACATGAATACAAAGACACTCGCAGTCCAGTTTCTGGGAAAGACCCTTCCTGCACCTTAACGTGGGTCTGTAGCCTAGTGCTTTGCATACCAACAGACAGGTCAGACTAAGGATACGAGCTGTCATACCCTTCAAGGCACAATAAGTGGCCATCTACATGTCACTCCCCTACCCTTTTTATTGACAGTCCCATACATCAGGTAGATACGCGCATAAAGGCTTTAAAAGGAGTATGAGAGGGATGCAACCATGTGCCCTCTCCCCTATAACAGAACTATCATTTGTGACATCAATTTTAATGACTTTCCCACCTAGAAATGTACCTGGCCACCCACACACCCTAGATAGAGGGATGAGGTGGGAACAGCAGAAGGAATGACTCAGAAATACCAGCTGTTTACCACGGTGTCTCACTACTCCCAACACCAGCAGCAGTGGGTGGTGGTTGAGCTGTTCTTGACCCTGCCAAATCCTTCAACTACTTCCCACCATTAGAAACGTTGATGTGTTTTCAAGTCCTACCATGAATGCATTACTGATTTCACGAGGAAGATCCGTCTGCTTCAGATGGTTTAAAAAAAAAAAAAAAATAGCTAGCAGACAATTCTTATGCTCAAGAGAACCATGCTACACCGAGTACACTGGATTACACGTTCATTTGACTTGTGTCAGCCAATCAAGCTGGTTTATCATTCATGAGTCACCTAAACCCTTCTTAAATCCTCAGAGATACCCGATCTGTTTCCTATCTTTCAGTTGGAGTCAGATCATTTAAAGAAATTGCACTGGCTAAGAAACAAGAACCAGTATTTAAAATCAGCCAGTGTCAGCAAACTCCCATTTCTCATCCATTTCTTACTTGATAATGCACACAGTGCAATGGCATGCTCATTTAACATAACAAAAAAGTGGTTATGAGTACATTGCTATTTGCATAGGAATCCTAATGATAATCCGTTTTCCTTTTAAAATAAATTTTAACAAATTCTCAAACACATTTCTATACTAATACTCTGTGCCTCACATGAAGCCAACAGTCATGTCACTACCATGTTTTTACAGGAAGTAACAGGATAGTGGATCCATAGAAGACTGAGATCTCAAACGCAGAGTAATACTATTGCCACCATTCTCTGTAACCCTTGTAGGATTACAACTCATCTGGAACAGTATATCCCTTTATTGCACTTCAGGTGATAAAAGGGAGAACCTCCTAAAAGCGTTAGGTGGACTTAGCTGCTGAAGTCATACATCTGATGGTGAATAAAGAGTTCTCTCTTTAATGATTGCCAAAGCAGGCATTGAATTTCTTATTAATTATTTGGAGAAAACTACACCCATCTTTCTAGGAGGACTTGCTTTTGTGGGTTCTAGATCTGTGCTGATTATTCCAAGACACTGAAAAGCCTACATCTTACACACATGGAAAAAAGAAAAATAAAAATCAGCTGTTTGAGAACCTGGCCTCCCCATAGTCTGACTGGACTTGTTTGGTTGGAAACAAGCATGAGAAAAGTAGCCATGCTTCAGTCCATGTAGTCCTACTCTCTGGCAGTTTACACCAAACACAAATGAAGGAACGGGATCTTTCTATAAAGCTTCAGAAATTGCTAAGAGATAAAAGGCATGTAGAATGTAGCTAGGTATCGGCACCTGGCAAAGACCAATGTGACCTAAGGCAGCTTAGCTAACCGCTGACAGCTTCACAAGAATAGCCGAATTCAAACCAAGGCTGACTGGATACACATGCATCAGAAGTGAGCATTTTTCACAGCTCTATTTCTCATGGAGCATGGAGAAGAAACTTAACATTCCCAATTCAAACTGTATATACAAACCTCTTCAAAAGGACGGCAAGTCAGCTGTCAAAACTATCTTTTATGTACTGCACCATCTTCAGTCCAATCCTGCCTTCTGTCCACCTGCCTGATGTATTCAGAGGTTGTCGCTGGAGTCACTTCCCCTCGCCCGTCCTATTTAACCGATGCAATTCAACAGAATAAAATAAAGTACCGCCGCAATAGCAGGAAGGCACATAGTGAACTGTGGAATACCAAATATACCAATTCACTTTATTCAGTGGATACAAATTTTACCCAGAATACCTCACTGTAACTGAGTGACACTAAAACAGAACAAATAATTCAGTAGTCACACCTGCACCCGGAACGGTCTGTCTCACTCAGGACTGAGGTCATCCCGAGAGGGGAGGCTGCGCCGCAGCTGCTCTGCTTGACACAAACACAGAGCTTCCACCAGAATTTGAATGCTTGCTTCTCCCCGCCCCGCTTTTTTTTTTTTTTTCCAAATACAACTTTCCTATATACTTTGAAAAAAACGTAAATTTCTGTTCCCTGACTGTCTTTTGTGGGCAGCTGGTTTGTTTCTTATTTGAGAATGAATTACAACACACAATTATCTCCTATTGTAAATAACAGAACTGTCTGATGATTTTAGTATGATACTAACATAAGGTTCTTAACTGTTTCCACAGCATAAGAAACAAAATTTCAAACTGCCTAACTTTACTTTTTCAAAAGCAGGCAAGACAGTTTTAAAGGAGAAATGTCCAACAGCTCAGATAAGTGTGATAAACTGATGGTTTACAGTTATAGCCTTTCAGTGGCAAAATGACCCAGGGCACACTCACTTCTTCACAATGCTAAGTTCCTCTCCACGACTGACCCTCCTCCTCCACATTTATCATTATACTAAAACAAACAGCTTACAATAACGGAGAATAGTTACTACCATTTCTCATGTGCTAAAAGTATATTCTCTTCACAACATCCTTAATGGTTCACTTTTATTACAAGTATTACTCAGTTCACAAATTCTCAGTACTTGCCAAAACCACATTCTAAACATTTCCCAAACACTCCTGGTAAAGTATGAAATTCAGCTTTAATGTACAGGATAACCAATCTTACCTTGATAGCTACTATTTAACAGAGACAGTCTAAAAATTTTGCAACACCAATAAATGTTTAGTAAACCCCGAGATAACTTGATATATATATTCATGTATCATTAACATGCCTCAAAAAGATTCAAGCTCTCATTTTGTAAGCAGCTCTGCAAGAATGCACCTTTTTTTACGTATGTTCCCGAAACATGTTGCAAAAGATAAATAGTATCAGCCAGTCTAGGTGTCCTAACTGAGCCAAAGGCCCGCACTGAAGCAAGCTGGGAATCCTGCTTCAATGAGCATTCTTAATGGGGCCCATTCAAACTCTCATATACACTGGCAGAATAAGCAGGAAGTTAAACAACAAAAAAGGGAAACATATTTGCACATTTCAATGCATTAAAATAATGCAGGACTTCCATTCTTCTCTATTCAAGTTCCTGTGTATATGTAAAAGAGGATGAAGAAGTAAAATTTCAACTCTGGATTGTGTTAGAAGCAGCATCGAAAGATGGAAACGTCCCTCTGACAATCCAGCTGAAAGTCATCTGCTTAAACTGTTACTAAAGGTACTTCCTGAAATGGGTGGCAAAATCACCATTGCCTTCAATAACAAAGAATCCTCTCTGAAGCTAAAAAAACCCACAACACGGTTGTTGTGCGCTTTTCCTAAGTGTGTTTGCATTACATCAGCTTTTGCATCAAAGCTGGTAGTGCAAAGCAGAAAGCAAAGCCAATTTTAGGAACTGATGTAATCAAGCCCAGCATCTCTGTGGGGTTTTTTTGTTCCTGTGGTCACAATGACATCAGACTACCCTGCCTATTTAGCAGTGGAGGGCAATGGCAGCCCTTCACCTCTGCTCACACACTTCTTGATTCTTTCCCTCTTGCCTGTACATACTGACACGTGAGGAGTCAGCTCACATTCCGGTGGGACACAAAACAACACATGCCTCAAATCTCTGCCTCTCTTTCCTCTCTCCTCTCTCTGTGTTTCCAACAATTGCAGGCAAAGTGAAAACTTTACTTTAAAAAGTGGAAAGGGGGAAGGAGGAATCTCAGGAATTTAACAAAGCACATCTTAACACTGTAAAGCGAGTCATGGATTTACACATCGGAACACCCACTGTTCAAATAACAATTGTATTTTAAGTGTAGCAGATATTTATCCATGCACAGAGCTGACCTGGAAAGATTATGAAGTTGTTTGTCAGATGGCACAGGGAGATGCTGAATTGGTACTTCAGCCCCGTCCACACCCCCACTTCAACTGAATTGATAGGCTTGGTTCTCCTAGCTTTCCGGTTTGCATGGGTCCATGTGGCTGTTTCAAAAGCCTCCTGCAAACTTAGGTAAGAAACTTTGCTTTTCTGTATCGGTTTCTTCACCTGTAAAACGGGAATAATTATACTATTCTTAAAAAGAACTTAACACATCAACTGAAGAGAAGCTGATCCATTTGCTGTTTACATAATCCACGCCTGGAAATTCCCATCTAATTAATCCTCTCATCTCAGACACAACCTCTAGGCCAGATACATCTACACTTTGCTCTGAAATTAGCTATAACTATCTTGGAATTCAAAACACACCAATGTACTGTAATACCTCCAAAAAGTATATTTTGTAGTTCTCAATTGTACTGCAGAGCATTTGTGAGCAACTTTCATATTCTACCGTTAGGGGAAAACCTTTTTTTTTTTTTCCACAAAATGAGTTCTTACACAGTCTTATCATCTAGAAACAAATTTCAACATAATATATTAAAGAAATTATATTTACACATGGAAAATACTGTAAAACTTAGGCAGATGTAATCTGTTACTGAAGCCTATCAGTATAGGCACAGTATATTTTGTAAGTTTTCCAAGAGATTTCTTGAATCTGCCCTGCTATATAGCACACAAACGTATATCTGCATACCAGTTGACATCAAAGCTCATCTTAAAAATAAAAAAAATAATCCACCATCAAACCAACCAACCTATCAACCAAACCACCCCCCCCAGCCCCACCTCCTCCTTCATGTCAAACTACTGGGAGAAATTACTGAGGAGAAAATAGCAGTATGTTAGATGCTCCAATTTCTAGATTTTGTCTTCCTCACTGAATTAGATCTTTTGCAAGGTTTAAGGCAGGCAACTTTATGAAGCACCTAAACTACACTAAGAGTAACCTTGCCATAGACTGAAAAATTTAAATGTCATGCTTATGTACATAAGATTATCACATATTTCTTCTATTATCTATCTCATATATTCTTGAGATGATCAGATAGACATTTTCCATAGATACAATTTTTTATAAAATGTAGACAAGAAAAACATGATTCTCTATAGCTGAATTTTTGCCTGCTTCAATCCCCAAAACTGAAGATTTTTATTTGCCAGTTGTCCTTCCCATTAATAAAAAAGAACACAATCCCATCTGCTATTACTGTTGAGCAGCTTACCAAGTAACATGCAAAGAAATGAACAAACATCTTAATTACTAGAAGTCAAATGCATTAGAAAAGAAGTATTATAAATATAAAAGATACAAGTATGTGTTTTTATGGACAAAAAGAAAATGTTATGAACATGTTGAAATGTATATAGGAATTATATGTTTATATAATCTATATGTAATATATAGATATATTATACCTATATTGCATCTGTTATGCACATGTCTGTATATTATTAATATATTTATATAGATATAAATACACATATACTTTTATGTATAGATAATAAAGATATCTTAACTAACACCACTTTTTTTCTTTTATTTAGGATATGCTGCCAGTTCAAAATACAGAACTTGATACACATCAGTCATTAACCCTACTGTAAGCCATGCAGTTACAGCCTAAAGGACTTATTTAATATTCTTCTTACTAGCAGCTGACAGACATCTGACAGCACAGAAATGTAACATTTCATTTAACTTATCCATAGGCTTATTCTGTTGAGCCCCAGATGTTTTAGCAAAAGAAAGAGAAAATAAGTTCCACAATTTTAGGATGGGGGATGGGAAATCTGTTTATAACAAATGGCCCTTGCTGTATTAATTTCTACCAAAAATTAAGATGTATTAATTAAAAAAAAAAAAATATATCCTAAGGTACCACGTGTTGCAGAAACCAGCAAGAAATTTTCTAGAGGACATTCCAGATTAACCATCAAGCCTTTTTCCCACTGAATTTATCAAGTTGTCAATTATTCTCTTATTTCTCTGGCAGAAAGTCAAATTACAACAGAAGACGTGTACCTCTTTCTAGTTTTATGTCACAGCATTAAGCAGTATATAATAAAGTGCAATTAGAAAAAATTACAATAATCCATAAAATTCCATATTAATTTCAAAAGCCTTCCAGCGCCATTGATTTTATGCCTCTACTTAACCTGCAAAATCTTGAAAAAAAATATTTTTTTTTTTTTTTTAATAAAAAGACACAGGAGGAGATGTACAAAAGGCAAGAGTTTCTAACAAAGTCACACCTTCCCCAACTCTTCACAGAGGTTCAGAGGAATCTGTCACTTGTCCTGTTGGCAGTGTGGAGAAAGATGCCACTCTGCCAGGTGTCTTCAACTTGATCCCACTCAGGTTTGCTCCTTTGCCAGATGCACCCAAAATGTGTATAATTACCACCAGGTGAACCAGTCTTTACAGAAGGACTTCCGAAGTGCCTGAGGTTGTACCAATTAAGTCTTTCAAATAACCAAATACATTTCAAAATACAGTCACCTGCTGTAGTGGCAGACAAAGCAATGACCTACAAAATGTTGTACAAAGGCCAAATTAGAGAACAGAAGACCTCTGAAAACTTGTAGAAGTATAGATCAAAGTGATTCAAAAACATTGAGAAGATATAACTAACACACAATTTAAGTAAGCTCCACTTTTCAACATATCTTGGCCAATAGCAGAAATCTATCAGAAACTAAATTGAGTATGATGGCATGTATTAGCTTTAAAGAGAAGTATTCAAGCTTTTTTTTGCATTTCAGTTTGCTAAAGATTTCATTTTGTTTATCCTTTCTGTCTGAAATGCATAGTGTAAGCAAGACAGTTGGATAGTGATGAGTTAGGGGCTGCTTAGCCTGAGAGCATAAATATTATCATAATCTAGAGCAAAATAAGGTATCTTTACCCTGACTATAAGTGACTAATTCTGCTCAAGGACAAAATATTCCCAAAGTTTATCTAGCAAAGCTTCATCAACTCTACCTTTTTATTGAAAGAAAACTAACCTTCTACATTAGAAGACTAACCCATTACATCGTCCGTTGATTAATGAAGAATCACATACACAGCAACTTATATATCATTTGTAAATTCAGCAAAATATATCATCCTTCCAGAAAGATGGACACAGTCCATAATGATACTGGCAGAGCACCTTTACACGTGAATGAAATGAAAAGGCATCCAGAGCACACACAGCCTGACATTCAACAGAGATTATCATCCTGCAGAAGCAAGAGGCTGTTCAAGAACAGGACAGTCCCTGCCCAAAACCCCCAGCTGAGCAACTGTGTTACTGAAAAGAAGGACTCTGGGCAGCCCAGGAAAACACTGACCCAATTTTGCAGTCAGGAAATATAATGGGGCTTGCAACTGGAAGTGAATTCAGCTATAGGCTGGAGTCAGAACAGTCCAATTGGCTATGAAGGGAGTTTCAAGTATTACAGAGTTACAGTACTATCATACCAAATAGCACAAAAGAGCCTGCAATCCTGTTTTAAAAATACTTCCCATATCTCAAAAAAATAGCAGCACCTGGCAAAACGAGCCCTGATCTTATGTCACAAGTGTACCTAGTTGAATTGTAATATTTCCCACTGACACACAAACTGAAATAGAAATACAAAAAAGGATGAGATGTCTAATATGGAAGATGAGAAAACAAAATCTAGCTGTTGTCTTTCACTGTCTTTTTTCAGGTGTTCATCTCTCAAAGGAGTCAAACAGACAACATGCCAGGGCAACAACATAGCAGAAAAGGGCTACCACATCCCAACCTCCTGCTTTGTAACTCTGCTTCACGTGTGGGGCACCCTGAAGATTGAATTGCAGTTCAAACCCTAAACAGAAAAGCTTTTAATATACTACGCAAAACAATAAATCAGTTAACATGCAGGGAGACTTCAGGGCACACTGTAGATCATCACTGGGATGGCATTTACAAAAGTCAAACGTAGCTTCAGCAAAGCTCTAGCAGAGACGTACTTTGTGTAGGAGAGTCAGATTTTCCCGCTGGCCGGTGTGGCTCAGTGCAGACCAAGTATTTCAGAATGAAAAAGAACAGGAATCCCAAATTATGCACACAATTTGCAGAACCTGTGGAAGTTTTTCCAGAGAAAAGAGGTTTCTAGATTAACGTGTATTTTTTCCATCTCTGAAATGCAATCTCTGCTATTACCCACTTAACAGAGTAAAGTGGGGTTTGGGGGGCAGAGGGAGAGGGCTCATAATCAACTTATTTCCCAGAATCAGCATTGCAAAACGGTTGAGGTTGGTGGGGAGCTCTGGAGGTTTCCCTGTCCAAGCCTCTGCTCAAGCAGGGCCACCCAGAGCCAGTTGCCCCAGACCACATCCAGCTTTTGAGTATCTCAAAGGACGGAGACTACACACCCTCCCTGGGCAGCCTCTGCCAGTGCTCAGCCACCCTCACAGCCAGAATGTTTCCTGATACCCAGAGGGCATCTCCGGCGGTTCAGTTTGTGCCCATGGCCTCATCAGTTCCTAGCCACTATTATTTTTACAGAACATTGTTACACCTAAAACTTTAAAAATCCCAACTAGACAAATCTACAAAACCCTGTGTTTACAAAGCAGTTAAAAAAGGACAAGAATCATTATAAAAACTCAAGGAAGCAAATGAGGACAATGAAGTTTAACCTCAGCCAAATGAGAGTTCAAAGCCTGAAAAGCCACAACTCAAAGAGAACCTTACAGACTAAAATAAAGGAGTGTGTCTCTGAAAAGAGACACGGGTCCAGGGATGGCCACCAATAACCAGGTGGCTCTGCAAGCAGATCCAGCTTCATAGCTGCCTTGCACATCCACACGCTACCTGATCATCTCCTCAACGTTTGCTGTCCTGCTCCAGCTGGCACCAAGCACAGGACTGACTTGGTCCATATGCTGCCTACTGCAATATCGTCCCTTCCCCACCCCGTTATTTCTAGTTAGGTTGTCTAGAAGCTGCTGCATTGGAAATTGAATATGGGAAGAAACCTCTAATTATGTCTTACATCGCCATTTAGGATTTTCTCCAATACAAAATCAAACCCAGTGTTTAGGTCAGATGGGACACAAAGTTCTCTGTCACATGCAAGCTGGATTCTTCAGCCATGTGCAACTCACTCTCCTGCACACACGGTACATTTGATCTGAACACGAGCTGTCAAAACATCTAGGGTTTCTGTGCATCTGTAGCTCCAGAGGAACTATGACTCCAACTGAATGTCCCATGGCCTGACTGGAGCCACTACAGGAATTCCCAGGCAATCATCCAAAGGCCTCAAAGCACCCAGACAAGAACCAACCTCACCAACTGCCTGACACACAAACCCACAGTATCCCAGAGGACAAATCACTGAAACGGGACAGAAAGCCCTTTTTAGGTGGATGCTGAGCTTTATGAGAATTGGTCATTCTGACACTGGCTTCAGGAGGGAAGAACCATCTCTGTAGGGACTTGAAAGTCTTCAGAACACAGGTGGCAAGATTTAATGCATTAGAATGCTGCTTTCATTGGGGTTAAATTTACCTAAAACTTTAAAGCCTTTGTGTGTGTTTACCTATAAGCAGAAAAAAAAAAAAAAAAAAAAAAAATATCATTCTTCCTGCATAGCTTCATCCTGAATAATAGATGATGCAGTGTCATCATTCTCCCGATCCTTTGGAAATTCTCACTCTAGACAAATGTTTTTCATTGCTGAAGCAGATATTAACCAATATATTCCAAGAAAGAGTGAGCTCCCTGCTCAGATTATCTTCATCACCCTTATAAGAACATTTCTTAACCACAGGAAGGCACTCCTTGCTGGAGAAGGAGAAAAAGAAAAAATCTCTACCATCTTTCACAAGGAATTTCTTGTATAGATTAGCTTAAGGGTTTTGTGTACATCTGTGTAGCACAGACTTTACAAATACTGTCAGTGTCACAGTAAAAAGAAAACTCTGCTTACGTAATTGTGTGTTCAATCTGAGACATCAAAAAGAAAACACAAATCCAATTCCATGGCCCGTTTATAGGGGCAAAACAAACATTACGGATCAAGCAAAGACACCGAACCACTGACTCCCCCTGTTGTCACCCCAACAGAGCAAGGGTCCGATCTTGGGAACAAGCATTGACGAGATGTCTGACGAGAAAGTTAACTAAATTGCAATTGGCTCTTCCCTAAAATATATGAGTGTCTCCAGATAACCAGAACGAAACTTTAAACATCTAACCCGAAACTAGATTTTTGCTCAATTTTTGTGTGAATTCTTAGACTTCCACCAGGGAAGCTGCCCAAGCAAAGCTTTTACAAGCCACCCTAGCACACGCACCTTCATCGGTTTGTGTACGTTTAGCATCTTGGTGTGCTTTCCTAACAAGTAAAGCTTTTAAAAGTACTTCCAAACACAAAATAGAAGAGAACTATCTGGCAGTGCAATGAAGACATTTGCCCCCGAATGAATACAGGTAGCAAATATTAATTAGATAGGTATTCGTGCTGAGAGACCGCCAGGATTTACTCCCTTGGTAATCATGTCCCCTATGGACTGTCCCAAATGGGGAGACACCTGGAGCCAAACAGAACAGCTTGCAGACCCAGGGTCCACCCCAGCAACATTTCTCCTGACTGTGCCGGCACTAGCCAGACCTGCTGGAAGCTGCAAGCTCTGGTACCCAAAACCATGCAAGGCTGCCCGATGGGACAGCCACCTGGAGCCAGTTACTGGAAACTGCTGGTCCACCATGAGGTGGTTAAGCTAAAGCCACTACTAAAGAACTTTATATGCTGCAACAAGGAAAACAAGTCACCTTGCACAACTAAGTAGACAAGAATAGAAACAAAAAAATTAGAATGGAATTTCCCTCAACCCTGCATTTCCTTCCTTCTGTTGGCTTCGCTTAGCACAGAAAACACAACAAAAAAGGATGGAGTTTTTATCTAAACAGATAATGAAGTTCCTCAGATAATGTGAAGTAAAGCTGGCTGCTTGTGAGCACAGGAGACTTCCTATGAAGAGTCCTGCTGGAGTAAGGTTTTCAGCGATGACTGCAGCTGAAACCTTGAAAGGTTTTAAACCAGATAATTAGCATAATATAGATAGGTTATATGTAGCTATACATAAAGTAATACATTCTCCACATTCCTTGTATTAATTTCTCAAGTTTTCTTTCTAGATTCTCTAGAATATCTAGATTCCATTAATTCAGTTGAAAACAATGCTTAGTTATTGCAACAGATTTAAAGAACTAATACATTATCAAATGAAAATGGGTCAAAAGATCTTTAGCCAGTCCAGGAGCACCTGATGCTATCTGTGGATCAGAAAACCACCATCATCTACTGTATACTGTCTGTAGTTTACTGGAATTTTCCCCTATTGTTATATCTGTGCAGTCTGCCAGTGGACAGATGGCAGCAAGGTGGAAAATACGTAATGAACATAGATCAGCTGCGTGATAGGGAACTTGGATACTTTTTCCATTGTATGCAGATTTATGTCAAGAATTTAGGAACAGCCACTCACATTATCCTAGAACCATAAGCCCTTAGGAAAAGCAAGTATATTTACAAGCATGTAGATACAAAGCAAATATGTATATTTCCATGTACTTTTAAATTTTTTTTTTACATGCACGGGAAGGGGAAGGGATTTTTCTTCTTTCTCTGGTCTTCTTCAATTACAGCCATAATCAGCCATATTGAGAAAGGAAGGTGAAACACACAAGTGGTAAAACATATGTATACCATGCTATGGAAATGTCAAGAAAAAAAAAAAGGGGGGGTCAACAATTACCAGAGATGCACACAACAAAAGCCTGTGGTATGTCCTGTAATTGGCTTACAGTGGTCACCAGTTTTTATGCAGATGGACTGACCTGAAGGACACCACCTTATGATTTGTATCATGTACAAATTCAGATTATAAGAGAGTTCCTCTGAAAAAAGTCCACAAATTTCCTTATTCATCCAATTAGTCACACTCAATGATGTGAATACTGAGAAAGCTTCTGTTCTTAGTCAGTCTTCTTTTTTCATTTAACACAAAGACCACAGGAATACGGAGTTTCTATAAAACAGCAAAACTGGTTTGTCAGTTGTCTGTAATGCAGCACCCTACTTACAATTCTTAGCACTGAATCCATACTGAAAACTTGGTGAAATCATTGCTTTTTTCACCTGAACCGACAATTAATTATTATTTTGAAATTTCTCTGAACATGAACCAGAACAATTAAAGTTACAGCTGAACTCATAAAAAATAACCTCAAATGTTATGGTGCCGTGGGATGAAGTGCTGGAGGGAAGAAGGGCCCAAGACAGTTGGTTAATATTCAAGGATCACCTTCTCCAAGCTCAGGAGCGATGCATCCCTACAAAGAGGAAGGCAGGCAGAAAAGCCAGGAGACCTGAATGGATGAACAAGGAGCTCCTGGACATGATCAAAAGGAAAAAGGAGGCCTATAGGGAGTGGAAACAGGGGCGGGTAGCCTGGGAGGAATACAGAGGAATTGTTTGAGCAGCCAGGGATCAGTTTAGACAAGCTAAAGCCCAGATAGAACTAAATCTGGCCAGGGACGTTAAGACAAACAAACAATCCTTCTTTAAGTACGTCAGCAAGGAAAGAAAGACTAGGGAAGAGGTAGACCCTTTCCAGAAGGAAATGTAAGAACTGGTTACCCGGGACAGAGACAGAGCTGAGGTACTCAATGACTTTTTTGCTTCAGTCTTCACTGGCAAGGACTGCAGCCGCACCGCCCATGATGCAGAAGGCAAAGGCAGGGATTGGGAAAATGAAGAATCACCCACTGTAGGTGAAGATCAAGTGCGAGATCACCTGAGGAACCTGAAGGTGCACAAGTCCGTGGGACCTGATGAGATACATCCGCGGGTCCTGAAGGAACTGGCAAATGAAGTCGCTAAGCCACTAGCCATCATATTTGAGAAGTCGTGGCAGTCTGGTGAGGTTCCTGCCAACTGGAAAAGGGGAAACATAACCCCTATTTTCAAAAAGGGAAATAAGGAAGACCCAGGGAACTACAGGCTGGTCAGTCTCACCTCTGTGCCTGGCAAGATCATGGAGCAAATCCTCCTGGAAACTCTGCTAAGGCACATAGGCAGCCTTCCAGTACCTAAAGGGGGCCTACAGGAGAGCTGGGGAAGGGCTTTTTACTAGGGCACATAGTGATAGGACGAGGGGGAATGGCTTTACACTGGAAGAGGGCAGGTTTAGATTAAACATTAGGAAGAAATTTTTCATTTTGAGGGTGGTGAGGCACTGGAACAGGTTGCCCAGAGAGGTTGTTGAGGCCCCATCCCTGGAGGCGTTCAAGGCCAGGCTGGACGTGGCCTTGGGCAACCTGGTCTGGTGGGAGGTGTCCCTGCCCATGGCAGGGGGGTTGGAACTCGATGATCTTCAAGGTCCCTTCCAACCTAAACCATTCTATGATTCTATGATTTACTGCTTCCTCAGCTCCCTGGACTGTTAAAAAAATGTAACACGTGTTTACTGGTGTTTGGGTTTGGGGGTTTTTCCTTCCCCTTTCACTGCATTTTGCTTACAACAACTGAGTAGTTTCCATTGTTTTGGGGCAAGCAAAAACATAATTTTTCGTTTTATTTAAATTCCTTCAGAAAACTCCAAAATTTAGGAAAATTATTAATAAGAGATTCATCATAGTTTTGTAACAAATGAAAGGGAAAAATTAAACATGGCATTTTTAAAGCCAGAGTTTCAACCAATTAAATTTTCCTGATTATAAAAATTGCTATTTTATACTCTCATAAATTCCAGAATAATACTTGAGTGATTCATAGAAGTGATTCAGAGGACAGTAGTGTAATTCAGGCCCTCTGATCATCTAGCTCCTGTGTAAGACAAGAGAAAGAAATTCATTCATCATGAAGTCTCTGTATCAAGCCCATGACTTTCATTTGAGCTACATAATTTTAGGAAGACAATCAGCACTGATTTAAAGACTTTAGGTGATGAAAAACCGATCAGATTCCAGATGGTTAATTAGACCTGCCACTGAAAATCTGGGGAACTTGCTTCCAGTCTGCTTTATCTAGCTCCAGCTTCCAAGTCATGGATCTCATTATACCATCCCTGTGCTAGACTTAAAAATATACTCCTATCAGAAGTCTTGTTCTCTGTTCTGGTAACTTTAGACAATAATTAAATCTCCTCTTATCGTTCTTTTGCATAAAGTAAATAGTTTGAGTTTTGGAAAGCTTGTCTTCTAAGAGCAGATTATAGAAACTCATTGTTTCAGTTCTTACCTCATATATATGCAGATCAATGCTCCTACAGCACCCCAAACCTGCTCTCAAAAAATAAATAATAAAAAATTTGCCCTCAGGTTTTAAAAACACACTTTTACAGCCTGATAGAGTCATACCTTGGTGCTGCAAGCAGCCAGCAGGATTATGTGTGACAGGACAGAACACTCAGGCATCCAAAACAAGGACCCTGGTAGTCACACCTGACAGTCACCACCAGGTCTTTCTCCTTTCAAAGTGCTCAATGGCAGTTTACCCTGGCAGCTGGGGACACCATTAAATGGAGTTACATATTTGCCGTGCCTGTTTTAACCTGTGGACTGTCAGGCATGGTAATCGATTTTAATTTTAAGACATTTACTTTACTGAGAAGTAGTTAGCGCATCTCATAAGAAGGCACAATTTCTCCTTCATTCACAAAGGGCAGCCGGAGGCTGATTGGAAAACACTTAAGTGCTAAATATGGACCTGTCCAAACAGTAGAATGCCTCATACTATCATGATTCCTAGGCTTGAGCCTTCCCAGGTCACAGATCTCACGTATATCTTTCCAAAAGAAATTTCACCATTTTGTGAAGGGGCTTTCTATTTAAGCCGGTACAACAGGCAAAACTTTCAAATAGTATGTGCAAAACAGAAACAAACACATCTACTGAAATGGAGAGGAACTGATAAACAAAAAGTCTATTAATCTTCAAGAACACTGTTAGAAATAGAAAATTTTTCTGG
>NW_009648526.1:5246512-5251284 GCF_000708025.1 Charadrius vociferus
TGAAATTGGGACCTAGCAAGTGACTTTATCACAAAAGGCTGCACGGTAATAAATACACACAAGGCACTGAGCTACGAAGCTACAGATGAATTTTCTTTTATTACTCCCTAACCTAGTCCTTGGATTTCTAACCATAACCTCTGCTAATGTAGCTCTTAAAGTATGGGGGTTTGTGCTATTTGCTTATTGGAAGAATATATAAATTTCAGCCTTTCATCTATCTACTACAGAACAACACAACAGTTTTTACTGTGTTGTGTGGATAACGGGGAATGTCTTTTTCAGTCAAACTGCTGGAAATGTAAGATGAATTTTGGTTATCAAGTATGTTCTGAAACTACATAAACTAGTTTTCATTGTGTTATTGGAATAAAACCCCAGAAAACTGCACAAAAAATCCGTATCTTCATATTTAGGTCTCACAAAGGATTCTACCAAGCCCCTAAGAAGTTTGTCTCATTTCAAATTACGTTCTTAGGAACTATTGATAATAGCAGGTAACCCAATAGTGGGGTACAGTTAATGGGCTTTAAACACAAAAAGGACTAGTATCTTCATTGGCATGGCAACCAGCAAATAAATGAAACGGATCCTGGTATGGTTTTCTCTCTCTGAAGTCAAAGTGGCAACAACAAAACCTGTTCTATGCTAGTTGTCATCACAGTTGCATCCTAGCAGACATGCATCCTCCCATCTCACAAAATCAACCTAGACATTTAGTCGACCATTTTCTGCAAAGAAGAGAGTCACTGATTCCCTCTACGGAATCTAATATCTCCTAGCCACTTTTTGGAAGAATTTGAGAGCTCATTAGAAGAGATACTTCAGTGTCAGAGGCAGAGGTCTTTGGACAACTGCAC
Organism: Charadrius vociferus; assembly: GCF_000708025.1. Lineage (NCBI taxonomy): Eukaryota > Metazoa > Chordata > Aves > Charadriiformes > Charadriidae > Charadrius > Charadrius vociferus. Next base: position 5,247,373 of record NW_009648526.1, read on the forward strand.
CATTGCTGTAACACTGATCTTGCAAAGAAAGGCTTTGGCACCCAGAAGGCATAATTAAGATATCCTGGCTCTGCAAGTTATTTGGCTTTCAAGTATTAACAAATGACAAGAACAGGAGGAGAGTTTCACTCACTGAAGACACTGACACTGTGTATACATCTAATAGGGAGTCCCTATCCCAGCCAGTCTGACCACTCCAAAACACTGGGCTGCAGCAAACCAGCTATTCTTGGCTACCCTTTACACCATCCCCCTTTTTTTTTTTTTAAAAAAAAAAAAGTAGTAACTAGTGAAAGTAATTATACTAACTTCAGCTAGAAACACTTTGATCTATCCCATGGATTTTCAAGATCTTTCTGGCTGAAAAGAATGAGAAGCTTAAGACTGCCAGCAAACAAACAAAAAACCCCAGAACAACAAAAAAGGGCAAGAACAGAGATACAGGCTAGAGAGGAAAGAAAACCATAGTACTCTGGATAGCAACATAGAAGGCATAGCAGCTTACGCCTCTCTTGCAGAGCTCTGTCTTACTGCAAGGTTTTGACGGGGCAAATAACTGCTACTCTGAATAACACCACAGGCACTACAGAAGTGATGAGGTATTTTGCAAGTAAGAAACCTTTTAGTCAATTAAGCACTTAAGTTTAACAGGATTTTTCCAGTGTCTAAATAGCAGCAAAATATTTAGTGTATCCTACTGTATCTGACAGAATCAGTTGTTTCTCTAACAGTGGACAAGGCTGGCTAGGAAAGCGGCAAAGTTAACTGTTACTAAGCCTGGAAGGAAACCTGTGGTTTAGTATTCCACAATCATAGCTCGTAGAAGGAATAATTGAAATTCTTTTCCTTTAAGTTATAATTGGACCATGTGATAAATATTCCAAAAATATGAACATGTTAATGACTGCAAGGAAAACCAGCTCTGATAAAACTTGCATAAGTAGTAAGATGCCTCTCGCCGGTACAGAACAGGCTGTACCCCAAGAAGGCTGTGTACGTGTACACATGGGATGGTGGGAAAGGAATCAACAGGGAGTCTTCTAGCTACCCAAATACCTAATTTGATCCTTTGTTCCACATCTTGGAAACATAAAGCATAAGTTATTTAACCCCTCAAGAAGCCTTTTTTTTCCTCACCTCCAGGAAGCAAACATGTCAAAAGCAGTTTGGACTTTTGATATTCCACAAAACAACACACTGAGCTACAGTAGCATTCTTTGCCATGCTCTAATTGTTCCTGCTTTTTCATTTAGAGAGGCATTAGCTGCCAAAATATGTTTCAAGCCTGAAGATAAGAAAAAACCTTCTAAAACAGCTAGAGAAAGAAATGAAGTCGCTACTTTGGTGACCCAGTAATTCATACAGAATCAGTCAGAGAATATATTTGCCAGAGGTGCAAATATTACTGGAAGATAGCTGGCAAACCAAGTTATCAATGTACAGTCCCAAAAGCCTCTTGGCCTTCGTTCAATCAATCAAATTATTGAGAAGACAGATAATCCTTCTGAGATACAGAAAACAAAAGAGCAGGGAAGAGGAGAAGAAAATGTCAAATTACATGAAAGTTACCAGAAATAACATTATTATTTACAGGAAATCCTCCATTCAATTCCTGGAAAGAGAAACAAATAGAAAAGCTTCTTGCCACACAACAGCTACTAAATCAATTTAATAAAATAAATTAATAACTACTGCAGTAATACAAATATTTAATTAGGTAGCAAGTTGCTAAATTCCTTTTCCTACTAAAAGATCACATTTTAAATCCCCAAAGCTCAGGATTTTTGCTTTCGTATGAGGTCGATCTTTCACTGACCACAGTTGTAGCTCAGCTTTTGGAGAGAGCCAATTCCAAGTGCAGACCCAGCAGCAGAAAGCCCTACGTGCTTTTTCAACAACAGCTCCCGAGCAAAAGCAAACCCCACTGTCAGAGAACTGGAGCGCTCTGTGGGAGCAGCCTCTCTCTGCCTTGCTCTCCAGGAACAGCAATTTCTAGGGTATTGCATCAATAGTTATTTGCTTCAGTAGCTGAAAAAACAGCTTAGCTCATCAATCAAAAACACATTCTCAGACACCCACAGCAAAACCACCCCCAAACACTGTGAGCAAGTTGTGTATATGTACCAAGAGAAAAATAAAAAAAATTTAAAAATGTTTCTGACAGATGAGCAATCTTTTTAGCAAAATAAGTCAGTTATCATTTAATTACCAGATTTGTACACCATCTTTAACTGTCCGGTTGTACAGATTGCTGTATAGACATCAGACAGAATTTACTGGACTTTCAGCCTCAAACTCCTGGCCTAAACTATGACATTACAATATGATGCTTGTTTGAATAATAAAATTAAGTTTAAAATGAACAGGGTGACATACCAAACAAGAACTCATTTTCTAAATCTATGGAATGTATTGAAACCTATAGAAAAGGAGATGGTAACATCATATATTTACACTTTTAGATTTGAAGTATCTGCTTCCCATCATCACGAATACATTTTACTACTACTTTTGTACGGCATCCTTTCAGAAAGCTATTCTACAAAATATTGTAGTTGGGTTTGCATTTTGTAGTTGCTCTGATTTAGAGATTTTTCACTTGGATATCTGTTGAATTCAATTCTCATTTTAGTCCCCAGCATTTAAACTCTGAGCCTTAACTATCAGATTTCATTCTCCATTACATGGAATCTCCTATATCAAAGTTGATTGTTTTTCAGAACGACATGTCCTCAAACTCAACAGCTCTTCCCAAAGTAAAAACACACCAACCTATTCAAAAACCTTATGTTCTCAGTCTTGCAGAGTGTATAATCTGGCCTACTGAAAAAGATAAAAATATTCAAACCTAGTCTTAACATATCCACCATCTTAACATACATAAGAAATGTATGCCATGAACTTTTGTTTCTCTTGTCCTAAACAATTTTCTACATAGTCTATTTATTCTGTTACCCGGACTATAACCCAAATTCGATATTCCATCTGCCATCTAATAGCTGTTGCCATTCATGGTATTTCTGATTAGACAGAAGTATATATTCCTCAGATAAATGCTTACACCCAATCGTGTAAGTCAAGCTCCTTTGGACTTTCTAGAAGGTAGAAAAGAGAAATATTTTTGCCAAAAGCAAATATTCATCAGAACGATGATAAAACAAAAATGGAGTGAGAGACAGCAAGCTGGAACTTTTAACAACTCTACTCCTTCTCATACTCTGGAAGAAATGAAATTTATACCAGTGATTTTAAAAAAAAAAAAAAAAAAGCAGCAAGCTGCGAGCATGTTTTTTACTGTTTGCATTCTCTAAGGATTCAGGAAACGCATAGTGACTGTGTTCATCAGAATATGCCTACAGGCCCGCAGTGATGCACTTACTTACACTTTCATTTTTCTGGTACAAGACCACTGCTTCCTTTGGGGGCCTTGCCCAAGAGAAGGCTCATGAAACGTCACGTACTTTGATCTCTGTATTTTGGGGCTTAATGACTATGCAGAGTTGCTGCACAGCCTTTGATACATACAATAAAAAAAAAAAAAGACTGTATTAGTAACAGAAATTTCTGAGATAAATGGGACTCCTGAGCTTGTTTGTAGCTTCGGGGGGACGGAGGATGACAGGCCTTGATGACCTTTGCTTTTGGATAGCATTGAAACATGAAACAGAAATGGTTTGTGAAATGTATATTACTTTCTCCACAGCACTGGAAAACAACACTACTCTCTTCCCAAATTAGACATAAAAATAAAAGAATGGATCATATAATCATCTAGGTTGGAGGAGACCTTTAAGATCATTGAGTCCAACCATCAACGCAACACTGCCAAGTCCACCACTAAATCATGTCCCTCAGCACCATCTCTACCCGTCTTTTAAATACCTCCAGGGATGGCGACTCCACCACGTCCCT
>NW_009648526.1:5251587-5258830 GCF_000708025.1 Charadrius vociferus
CTCAGCAGACCTGCGGCGCCACAGCAACCCGGGGCCTGGGCAGCTGTGAGGTGGGGGCCCGAGTTACCATCACACGAGCAGGGACATGGCTGCACCGCTCCCCTTCCCGCCCCACCGCCTCAGGGCCCGGGACTGCCCAGCGGTCCCGCAAAGCTCATACAAATGGTTTCTAGCCGTCACTGTCTGGCCCAAAGTTTAATTCCACTGAGCTGCTGAGAATAAAGGCTAGCGATTAAAGGAATACAGTGCCACTTGAAACACTATTTTTGTGGTATACTAGGAACAATGTCATAGATTAGCATCCCTGATGTATTCTGGAATTCCAGTACACGGCTGCAGTATACCTCAACCCAGAAATCGAGCTGGCAGACTGTCGTCTATATTTGTCTATCTAGCTGAAGACGACTGCTTTCATATAAAGCTGCACTGGTCTGATTTTAATACCATTCAGCACAGAATGTGCTGGATCTGATTTCTAATGCTGAATTGCAGTAACAGGTTGAATGTGCAATTGTGCTGAGCTATCAGGTAAAATTGAGTATATCAAAGACTAATTTCCCTTCCAAAATACGAGTATCTCAGTCAGCCTCTCCTCTGGATAGATGTAGTAACGCCCTCTTTTATTTGAAGATGTTTTCTTGATTATGAAATGTAAAAGATTCACTACATACTGTAACTTTGACTTTACAATCCAGGCAATGATGGGAACACACAAGTTAACTCCAAAACAAACCTAATGAGTGATCTTTCTTTGCATAATTTCAAAATTTTGGGGAATATCAGCAATAACATATGTAATTTTGTATTTTTAATTTTTATTAACCATGTCCTTTTTGATACAAAAATCTTCAAATCTTACTTGTTTCAGACATTGTTCAGGCTTTTACCTCAAATTCCCTTCAGTAACTTCTGGCTTGATATATACCTAATAAACTGCCCCATTTAAAGAGGTCTACCAGTTCAATTTTACAGCTTAGTTGATTTTTGAAGGCTTTAATTGGCAGTGTCCCCTCAGACCCAGCTGCAGCACTTTTACCAATTTCCTTCCAAGACTGGGCAATGGTCATCACACAGTAATTCTGTTTGTCATAATTAGATTTCATAGACAAGTTCCAAAAAAGAACGCTTCACTTAGGAGAGTAAATTTTTAAATTAAAATACTCAAAGCACATACATTGCTTTAGTTTTCCTGAACTAAAAGGAAGAATTCCAATGGATTTTCAGTTTTACTCAAAGTGTCCCATTCATGTTTTCCCTTTCACATTTCCCCCACGAGCTTTGTCTATTAATCCGTTTTAAGATTGGAAATTTTGGCACAGCTAATTAGAGAGACCCACAGTAAGCTTCACCTACAGCAGCCAGTTGTAAATTTCTGATTATAAGAGAGGAAACTCTCTGCATTCCATACCTGATTCGGATTTTACTTTTAATAACAGGAACTGCAACATACAGGTTTTCCGAAGCAAAAGGAGTGAAAAGTGAATAAAGCAATTTGAGAACATCCCCAGACAGAGAGTAGTGCTGCTAATGTCAGTGGGAGGGAGAGGCTCAGTGAGAGGACCGTAATGTAAGTAGGACAGGGTGAAGCTCTTGGGTTCCAGGCCAAATCTTTCAAACCCAATGCCCTAAATGAGCGCCCAAAGTCTAAATTTAGGTGTCTAAAATTAAAGTGGACTATCTAAGGGGTCAACCATCTGTAGCTCCCAGTTAATTTAAGAGACAGTATAGTTACTCAGTTGTGTGAAAAAAACAAATCATTGTTTACATATAGAACTCATGTCCTAAGTTTAAGGGCACATATAATCATTTCCTGAACTCCATGCCTCAATTCTCCCCAAAGTTAAAAATTCTGCCAGACACATGGGTCTACTTGCTCATAGTATTCTCAATATCAAAACCCTTCTTCCAGAAATAACAGACCATGCTTGTTCAGGCTAATCATGATAGATTCTTCATTTACTGTGGACAGCACTACAACTGATTAACACACGTATTAAGCAGCTATTCCCTTCCAGTCTTTATAAGTTTGGCAATTATCCCCTATACACTCCCTTACTCCCCAGTTATTACTCCCTCTATCAAGGGAAGAATAAGGTACAGTTCTGAATCTGAGTGTTAATCCTCCAAATATTCAGTAAACTACAGTTGAGAATGACTGGAAGTTTTAGAACCACCGCTACTGAAAGATGCAAAGACGGGTTAATAGGACGAGGACATTTAGAAAGCATCCAGTTCCAAAGGGTTGTAAAAGAAGATTTTAAAGAAGCTCTTTTCTTTTTTTTTTTTTAAGTCTCCTCTCAGTCTTTTGAGAAATTTTTAACAGAACCACAAAATAGAAAGCATTTTCTTGCCTTCCCAAGCAAGAAAGAAACAGCGTCAGAGATGGATTAGAAAGATGACGTCCAAGATTAGGTGAGAAATTTATTGGGGACTTAATTTCTACCCCATTTCTGCTACACACATCAAAACATGGCTCACTGTGTGTTTTACCTGTTGTTAGAAGATGCGGAGTATTACATACCCTGGCTACGGCACCTGACTTTGTGGCGCAAGCGGAGGAGAGACATGCTGTTGGTATTCCATGTCTGCACTTCGGCACCTGATGTATCAGTCAAGATGGTGATTATCATAATATCATTTTACAAATATTCTTTATGAGGCAGGAAACATTTTAATAATAAGAGATCTTAGATGATAAGCCAATAACAACAAAACCACTCAAAAAAGCAGGAACCTAATTCTCCCTCCAGGGCCAGGTTTGCTACAAGAAACATCATGTAGATTTGTATATGACATTCACTGTCTTGTACAAAGAGACACTATCTGTGACAGTTCAATCACATCTTGCAACTATGGGGTTGTTTTCATCCCAGGTCATATATATGAACAAAATAATGAAGTGGGCTTTTTTTGGTCAATTAAATTGCCAATGATATTTAATGATATTTATATTACCCAGCGTATTGCCCTATTCAAAAGAATACAAAATTCATCTTTGTAAGAATACAGGTTCTGTAACTTCAACAGCTTTCTTGCTTCGAGAAATGTCTTTCCCCCATAGATAAAACAAAACAACAACAAAAAAACCCTCAAAGGGTAAAACAAAAAAAAAAAAAACAACTTGAATGCACTGTGTTTATATTATGTAAAGGCCCTTCCCCATCACCTGATGAAAAAGCAAGTAATTTTACAGGGGATATAGGTACATGAAGGTTAGTTTCTTTGTCTTTCCAGGATGACAGAACGAAGCTTTTATTGAAAGCGTGAAATTATGGGGCTTGATTTTCATCAAGTATTTTGTTTAATGCACTAAATTATCCTAAAAACCTAGAAAGTATTCAACTCGCCACTAGTAAGTAGCTACATTCTCTCATTTTAACTGAAAAAGTAGTCTAGACAAGCTACTACTATATCCTACAGTTTTCAGATTTCCTGTGATTGAATAACAAATCAATAAAACATTTTGGTACAGCTGTAACTTCCGACAGATGCTGGCTATTTCTTTATTTCTAAGATTGTGAATAAATCCTAAGCAAAGAGTCACTGGCACCAAAATTTTTTAAAAAACCTAGCATTTAGATGCTTTACCACAACCAAGATAAACAATGTAGAATAGCTGCTAAAGCTGCATTTTGTTAACAGTCACAAGACTGTTTATTTGGAACAATAAATGGCCCATATATCGCTTGGCTGCCTGGTAATCCACACTGAATGTATCTCACATGAAAATGGCTTGAGATTTTGGGCAGAAACTGGAAGATGATTATGGCACTCATACCAGAAGACTGCAGTGGTTCTGTGAGTATATTATGCTTCTGTGGAAAGGGGGAAGGAGAAAAAAAAAAAAAAAAAAAGCCAAACAAAAAAAACCACAAACCAACCCACAAATGAAACATCCATGGTGCAACATTAGAACAAACTCAAACAAATTCAAAGACAATCCAGACTGAAGAGTATAAAAAAGCCCTGCATCGTTCACTCCCTAAAAACTTCATTGCCTCCCAAATCCTCACCCCTGGGAGGCCAGGAGGGCCAGAGCTTCCCCCTATGCCACATCCCCACTGCCCTCCCTGCTGTGAGCAGAGGACGGATGGCTGGGAGAAGAAGGAAGGGCCTGTGGAAAAAGCTTATGCTGAACACAGGCAATGGCACGCTACACTCTTCTAGATGTACATGCCCAGAGGTGCATACATGTGCACATAAAGACATGCATATATACACACACATATTTATTCTATCCTAACAGCATCTAAACCCGTGTGTGGCAAACATCCTTCTCCACCACAAATACAGAGAAGACTTACCACGTAGAACATGTGTTTTATCTCTGCATAAAGGGTGATATTTTAATTCTCTATGCATTCCTGACCCCTTTTCTCTAATTGATTAAATTAGAAGTAAAAATACAGGAGGACGTCTCTTTTGGTTCTGCCCCGGAAGGAGAGCATACTGCCCAAGAAGTACTTTGTGATTTCCTTCCAGATCGAACAGCAGAGGTGCTTTTGATCAGCGCTGCGGTAAGCATACATTCTGCGACTATTCCTTCAGTTTCAGCCAGCAGCACAGTTCTTGGAGCTGGCTGAAACATTCTCAATAAAATTTGATACTCAGCAGAAGAAAAGATGCTAAACCAACAGAAGAAACAACCAGACTCCATATTGTTTTCTCTTGGGAACATTGGACGTGCAGGTAAACCACTGCCTCCAATAAAATCAGCAGAACCAAAAGCTGCAGAAACAGTGCAAAGACAGAGCAAGAGATGAGTATCTGTTCCTTGAAAGGCCTATGGCATGAGAAAATGAAGTCTCCTCATCTCTGAAGCTGTTCTTTATATTCCAAATATTTTCTCCTCTACATACCCTGAAATGCAGAAATAATAATCAGAGAAAGTACGGTGTTGCTTCTCAATGCAATCTAAGAAAAACCTTTAATACCTATTTCAAAAACAGAACTGTTTTTCATCATAGAAGAAAGTTTTTGAATGCTAACAGTGAGATGCACAAGCAATGCTTTTGGACCTCAAACCACCCAAAATGCTTTCTGAGCCCAGTTCCCTCCAGACGTGACCGCCAGCTAGACTGCCGACTCCGAGAAGCGAGAGGGAACTCGACCCTTCCCCACCCCAACAGGGAAACACCCTCACATTAACCACGCAGGAAGCACCGAAGAAAAGTTCATCACAAAAAGTTAGATAAAAAGTTAAAAAGAAATAAACAGAATTCACAATATTAACACAGATATTTTCTTGCTACCATTAAGGCCACCTTCCTTTTTTTAAATTTTTCCTGTATGTTTCTACACATACAGTCAATCAGGTTGTCTTTACGCTACTTGTCAGGTAGCGTAAAGCTACCTGAAATTTGTCACATGAAGTACTGCAGCATGTGAAAGTTCTCACATCATACAAGACCTCCAAATAGAGTCATCCCTGAAATGGCCATATAAGATGTAAACTAACAGTCACATGCTGTCCCTCCTGTTTCGGCACCACTCCACGTTCGGATTCCTTCTCTACCAAGCGATCTTAGAAATTCAGTTCCCGTAAGAAAGATACAAAAGCTAGATACTCATGTTAGTCAAGATCAGAGACTATGACAAGGTGAATGAAAGTTTTCCTAGTGGCCCCAAACGTGGCTTTTGGCGTAAGTACATTAGCTGCTGTCATAGCGAAAAGAATAGCTTCAGTTGCAAATGATAACAAGCAGTAGATAATTGGGCATATGTGTGCATCTGTGGGTGAATGCCTGAAACTGAATTTGAACTCTCCAGCAAGAGAGTGGTACTTGCCGGCTGCAGTCTGTGCAGCCTGCTCGTAAACTTTGAGAACACCTGGGCTAAACAGAAGAGTCACATTCTGAATCCTCCAATTAACACAGAGGCAGAACGTGCAATTCAAAGGCTGCTCACACATTGCGGTTCTGCATACTGACTGTTTAGATGAGGGAAAAATAGGAGTTTGGGTGCCAAAAATAAGGGTTCCCAGAGAGAAGCAGCAGTCTCAGAAAGAAGAAGGGGCCAGGAAAGAAGGCAATAAAGATCACGACTGGAAGCGAGGGAAAATGCTGGAGATCAGAGCTGCATGTAGACAAGTGAATGCCAGCGGATGCCCAGGGACCCTGGCCGGCAGTGTCCAAGATCGGTAACCACAAGGAGATGCACATAAACCAACACAACTTTCTACCTAGCCTTCCCAAGGAAGCCGTGAACGCCCAGTGGGGACAGGACGCCAAGACCGAGTGAAGGCAGTGCTGGCAGCAGAGCGGGCGAGTATGCAAAGGGAACCAAGTGTGGCAAAAGCTTAAGTCTTGACAGTTCTTAAACAAACTCTAGTATGTAGCTCCGTTACACACAGGTTTTAGCCCTGTCTCACCTTGGACAGCTGTAATACTCAGTTTCCTGCTAGTTCTCCCCAGCATGCTGTGGCCTACCTTAGGAAGAGAACTATCCATTTACAAAAGTTTAAGCACATTTTATTCACCATTTACAAAACAAAAACCATAAAAAAGAAAAGACAAAAATCAAACTACCCTAAGCCAGAAAATATTTACACAATTCAGCCTTATAACTGCAGGCCTCAAGTTGAAGTTTTGTAAAGCGATCCCAAAAGCATTAAGGTAGAAAATGGAAAACGTATTCTTTCAAAAGAAAAATCAATTTCATCCTGCTAGTTGCTTCTACCTCATGGAAAAACGCAGCCTACTAAATTAAAAGAAATAAACGCTAATCCAAAATTTATTTTCACAATTAATAACAAAAAAAGTTATGAAGCCACAGAAGGGTATCAAAGAATTACATTTTATTTCACGATTTCCATTTCACGTGTAATGAAAGGAAGCAGGCAGAATTATAAAAGCTTGGGCAAAAAAAGAGCATCTTTGTCTCCTGGGAGTTCATTTTATGCTGTAATTGGTGAAATGCCTCTCTAAAAAGGTTATAAATGCCATATTAATTTCATTAGAAAAGCTCCCATAGCATACTAATTTAGTTTCTGGCACTGTCACTGCATCTTTTCAGATACACAAAATCTTCGGAGGTAATTTCATTAACAGTAAAGATCTGAGAAAGTCAACTAAAATATTTTAAACAGATTGGTGACAATTCAGCTTGGAAGCATGCATGTTTATTAATATACTATTATTCTCTTCTGATTAACAACACACTGACACACAAGAGCTAGCAGGCTCTGCTGCTGAAATTATGTTATCCTCAAGGCCTCTGTATTTATAAAGATTGTATGAACCGC
>NW_009648526.1:5258921-5273141 GCF_000708025.1 Charadrius vociferus
CTCAAAAGATTAATGACCTACTCCTTTATTTAAGGCAAGTACTGATTTTCAGTGATCATGTATAAGCTCCGAAACCGAGCGTGAAATTTAACAACTGTCTCAGCTCACAATGCTAAGAAAGAAGACTTCCCCTCCCTCCCCCCCCCCGATACTTGCTACACTGGGCACTGTAGGTAATTCTGGACATATAAAGTACTTTAAGTGCCAGTTTGTACAACTGCATCGCAGCTTCTCCACCCTGGCCTTGATTCTGCGACCCGACTTAGAGGCAGGCCTCCGAAGCCACCTACGGCCTCGTTAGTGAGTAGAGGCCAACAGAAGCTTTTTATCATAGCACAAACTCATAAGACGCAAATAGATAGAAAGCAAGTTCTATCAAAATAAGTATGTCGATGCTTATAAATCTCACACTCTGATCACTTTTACAAATATAATATGTATATATTTGTATGGTTTAAGTCATGATAATTCTAAAACCCGCATACATTTACTGGTCATAAAAGCAAATTCTTTTCTCTTAGTCATGTTTTAAACCCAAGCTGTTAACTCAGCTTCACTGAATCACGAGAGAGGGAATGCAGAAGAACTTTAAACCACAAAGATACAACCTGTGTGACCAAAGTTGCTACTTTCTATGCATTCGTGATGTTCATTTAATGAATTAAGAGTCTGTAAAACAGAAGCAACTGTCTTTCTGAATAGGATGTTATAGTTCAACTAGACCTATAGTTTTTTAAGCAGAAACTCCACCACCAAGTACTACAGCTTCAGTGATATCAGGAGATCGGACATAAAACCTCATAAATGTCCCACCAGACTAAGAAATCTAATGAGTCACATCTCTTCATCAAAACACTAAATCCCCGTGACAGTCAACAACAGATGCAAAGGCTCTGAAGAATTTACCCAGTAGTACACAGACACTGCATTCTGGAATAAAAAAGATCATAAAATCATAGAGCGGTTTAGGCTGAAAGGGACCGTAAAGGCCATCTAGTTCCAACCCCTGTGCCATGGACAGAGACACCTTCCACCAGACCAGGTTGCTCAAAACCCTAAAGATAAGCCCCCAAGATAACTTTTAAGCCCTGCTCCCTGGAATGCTAAAGGATATTGTATTATTCTTCATGCAGTTGCCCATTCTTTGGGCAGTTTCATTTGAAATTTTTCTTGAGAGGTACTGAAAATAATTATTTTCAGAAGATTTGTTTCCTGACTGATAATTATTCCCAAATCAGCATAAACCCCATGACTGGCAAGCATGGGATTCATAAGACAACACTTATTTACAGCAGTTCTACGATATGTTTAGATCCATAGCAGTAAGAATGAAGTGCAACCAGTTGCCAATCAAGTACTTCTGGTTTGTTCAGGAAAATAATCTGAATCTAGAATAAAATCTGGAAATAAACTTAATAAAAAAGACAGGCCTTACTAAATTGAAACACTTTTAAACCCAAAAGGTGGGAACACACAGAAAAGGCAGGCATTCATATTCCGCGTTCTTAGACAAGCATGGATGGAAGCAAGGCACGAATAGTAGTTTCCTTTCAATAAATATCCTTCTGCACAAAATTAAGAGCAGGTTGCCACAGTATCACATATGATCAACTAGCGCTCTCAGATTAGGAACCTGTCCAACTGATTAGTACTCACAAACTTTGATTACTCTTACTGAAGTGCAATAATTATTGAATTACGCGGTGCTTATTTTACATTACACATTCAGTTCGTCATGGCCATGTTTCGTTCTATTCCCACCCTCCAAAGTTCTTGCAATATCTATGTTGTTTTCACGGATAAATAACGCAGGTTACTTTCACCCAAGTCAATAATGAAAATATTAACTAATGCCAGATTCAGGACATTTTTAGATTTCTGCACAACCCCAATTGTTTTTTCAAAGGCAGTAAAGACATGCAGAATCATACCCAAAAAAACCCAGAAAGAGCGCGTAAGCTCTCAGTTAAAAAAAGCTCACTATTTAGGCTACCATCTGAGCTGACATGAAATACTATCTTCCAACTTCTGAACTGTCTCCAAAAAAATTGTATTTATGAACAGCAATGTTTGCTTGAATGCCCTAAAATCAACCAGTATTTTCTCACATATTCAATTCCTATTGTTACAGCAAAAAAGCAGGAGAAGGAATGCCTAGCAGAGACAAAACAGCACAAAATGTATTTGCCATAGCTTAGGAAAGACTATATAACTGCTGGTTCGGTTTTAAATAGACATGTCTAAAGGCTAGGAAACTGTTTATTTTTACAAATTACAGAAGAACAGAGAAAGCACAAGGGTTTGGGGCTGACATGCAGCTCCACTTTTTCAGATATAGAATCAATATTTTGAATTGGGGTTTTACAGCCTGACTATTAATGAAGTTACAACTTTATCTGGCAGTTAATCATCAGGACGAGAATAAACTTTAAAAAAAAAATACTTCATATGACCTAGAAGCCTAAATCCCATTATCAGAAGTTACGTGATCTCTTAAGGACCTGTAGTCAGCTTTTCAAGTGAGTCAAGGAGCCTTGGAAACTTTTTAAAACTATTCTCTCTGCACAGGCTATTGATATTATAAAATAATTCACTTTAGTCTCTCTCTCGGTTTCTCAAAAAAAAAAAGTAGAAGTATCTTCCAGCTATTAACACCCAAAACTTAGACATTCTGTTGCAAACCACTAATCAAAGACCTACCAAAGCCACTGAACATCAGAGCTACAGTCTGCTTTCTGTTACATTTGGTCAACTTTATTGAATTTACATACATAGGAAGACGCATTCCAGAAAAACGCATTACTCTGTGAACTACTAGTAGTGTATTCTGTACAGTGTAGTAGTGTACACTACTACTAGTAGTGTATTCAAAGGAAATGTTTCCTATAATACTATGAAAACCTGCTATTAACTTTTCTGTAAATACAACAAACCCTCTTGTCTTATTTAACATGCATTATATGCAGTGACCCAATTTAACAGTGCAAGGCTTGAAGAAAAGAAGAGCTGTTACATCTACAAATATATAATATCACCACTCCTGCCAAACAAACACTGGGAACACACAGAAGCAACACAGAAGGAACACTGCATGTTATTAGCAGCTCTCTCCATCCAGATATTTTATTGAATGGGCAATAACCTATTATCTTACCTTGCTGCTTAGGAATTTATAAAAATTAAAAAAAAAAAAAAAGAAGCAACTTTTCTGGCAAAATACTGTAGGATTACCTACTTCTCTACTTCAAAGTAGTTGTACAAGGTTTAAAGATTTCTACAGTTTTTTTAATATTTTTGCTATTTGTCAATAACTCATTCTTCTAAAACATGTGCCTGTAAGTCTTACAGCTACATTTTCAACAACCTTTTCCTTTTCTTTCAAGAAACACTGGTAGCCCTTTATAACTATATACATATATATAGTTTTAGATACACAGCTACCACATTTCATTGGCTTTGTAACTTAAGCTGGAAGATCAAATAAAGGTCACATTTTGCATAAAGATCTGTACAGAAAGTTAAGTTCTGCTTTGGCATTTTTACATTCATAACACTAGCAAACCCCATTCTCACTGTTGCATTTAAAGAAAAAAAAATGAAACTGATTATGTATAGTGCTCATTATCTTAAATTATACAATTATAATTAACACTACATTAAATTTCTCATGGTATGGCGATAAAAACAAATAAGATAACCACAAGCTACTATAGAGTTTCACTTATTAGAGATTTTTTCATCCAAATCCCAGGATTTTACTGTACAGCATTGAGTCAGTTGTAAGATTACCTCCTCTTAAGACCATGAAATATACCATACAATACTAGGAGGGCACAGTTTTCCTGCAAATCTTTTTTTTTTTTTTTTCCTTTCTCTCAAAACATAATCTATTTTCCATATCCAAAAAAGATATGGCTTGCAGATAAAACATCACCAAGAAATCACACCTATATGGCAAACTATTTTGGATAGTTACATTTTGCCCCACTTTAAAAGTGAGTATACTGACATGGCACCATCTCAAGCAGCATAAAATATTAATTTTTTTTCTCCATAGATATGAGTCATGAGAAGTGTTTCAAAACATCTGGGACTTAATCTGAAGCTCTCCAATAGCAGATTTTGTTTTCCAGGTGTGAACAGAGTAACAATAATAGTAGTGAGCTAAACCCACTTGTTGGCCATTCACTATTTCAGCATTTCAGCTTAAAATGTATTTTACTGCAACAACTATTCCCTCTGAGGTCATCTTCTGCCAGAGAGACTCAGAACTCCACAACTCAAAGGCTATTTTCTAGCATTATTTTACTAGGAAAAAAGATTCATTTCAGGGGTTTGGGGGGAGGTGGATTGTTTGGGTTTGTACTGTTAAAGCTCCAGACCTCTTTTTCTCTAGTTCCTAAGGACCATGGCAGCATGACTGTCAAGGAATTTGATAAGGGCAGAATCATTTTCTTCTCCATTGATAAGTCTCAGATTTGTAGAAGAAAAATGGTTCACAGAAAACATGTGCATACCTATGTTATTATAACTGGATAATAATTGGGGTAAAACCAGTCATAGGGTTATTTCTACCCACACTGACATACAGCATGCAGAGTAAAATTATGCGCCCTTCCAACCTTTTCCTCACATAAATAAAGCATCTTTTGATGGAGGTAAACTTTATTATGAAATCCAAAGAAGGGTATCTAATTTTTCTTTGATAGCTGTAAATATACATTTAATGACAACCAATTGTCTTCAGAGATATCTTCTCTCATGAGTACATACCCCTCTAGTTATACTGGATAGGAAAATATTTTATGTTAAATATGAGAGGTGTGTGGAATGAAAGATAACAACTGAATAGCTCTTGAAGGAACACTTTCTCCCATTTTCATGTAAAGCATATTTTAGGAGACAAAATTGGAGGAAAGAAAATTATAATGGCTCTGTTTCTCAAATTTTATATCAAAGAAAGCCAGGAGATTATCAGTTAGATGCAACCATCTCATCAACTCCAGATACTTACAACTGAGCTGCTCAGGCATGAATATTCATCCCCTGTGGTAGTAAAAGGCAATGTTTTATATTTCCATGTTAATTGAGGTCTACACCTCACTAGTGCAACATTTGGTGCTCCTAAGAGCTTCTCTCAAGCACCTGATCTGCATTAGCACTGGGGTAGAGCAGCCAGGCTGGCAATTCCTCAACTGGATGCACATTCATCAGGTTTTCCAGTATGACTGCATATTGCTTGTTGGCTGAAATGCGCATGTCATCTCTTTGCGGTCAGAGTGCTACCAGGCCTGCAGGTAAGCAATACATCATACCAGTAAGGCATCCGCCAGTAAATCAGTGCCTTCAGGCTTGCTTTAAGTAATGAATAGTTTGTAGCATGTGTTTATAATCACAAACAATGCCAGTTCAAACACACTTGGACCTCACTGCAAAGTTGTTGGTAATTCTCCTAGTCACCAGTCCTGAGATTCAATTTCCAACCTACTAGCCTTCGTTTGACCCATCCTCCTTTGCCAATTACAGGGATTCTCCCTTTGAAGGGCAAAGGAACTGAGAAAAGTATTTGGAATGGATTAAGCAATGGAAAATGTGTATCTCGTGTTACAAAGATGACGTAGACCAGAGAGAGACAACATGATAGTGATTACTGTTACAAACACCACTGCTGTAGACTTTATGGTGCAATTGTTTCTTCTGTACGTGCTTTTATCTATCAACGTCAGAAGAAATCTTGAACAATGCAGAATGATAAAAATGTGCTGCCCAGGAGCCACAACAGACCTCTACATGGAGCTTCTTCAAGAGAATCCTCTCTATTGAAGAAGGAGAAAAAAACCCATAACCTTCAAAGAACACATTTTTTCACAGCCTTTAGTTTCCTCCTATTCTTGCCAATAGGCATCCTTTTATTAATCCTGATTAATATTTCCCGAGGGATATGGGTGAATAAAGTCAAGACCCTGAATTTTAGGAAAGCAAACTTCCAACTCTTCAAGGAGTTAGTCAGCATGGCTTCACCAAGGGCAAGTTCTGCCTGATCAACCTCATCGCCATCTATGATGGAGTGACTACACCAGTGGACAAGGGAAGAGCTATGGATGTCATCTGTCTGGACTTCTGTAAGGCCTTTGACACAGTCCCCCACAACATCCTTCTCTCTAAATTGGAGAGATACAGGTTTGATGAGTGGACTGCTTGTTCGGAGGATGAGACATTGGTTGGATGGTCGCATCCAGAGCCTAGTGGCCAATGGCTCAATGTCCAGAGGGAGATCAGTGACAAGTGGTGTCCCTTGGTGGGCTGTATTGGGACCAGTGCTGTTTAATATCTTCATCAATGACATAGTAGGATCAAGTGCACCCACAGCAAGTTTGTGGACAACACCAAGCTGAGTGGTGCAGTTAACGTGCCTGAGAGATGGGATGCCATCCAGAGGGACCTGGACAGGTTCGAGACGTGGGTCCGTGTGAACCCCGTGAGGTTCAACAAGGCCAAGCGCAGGGTCCTGCACCTGGGTCAGGGCAACCCCTAGTATCCATACAGGCTGGGAGACGAAAGGATGGAGAGCAGCCCTGCTGGGAAGGACTTGGGGGTACTGCTGGATGAGAAGCTGGACATGAGCCAGCAATGAGCGCTGGCAGCCCGGAAAGCCACCCACACCCTGGGCTGCATCAAAAGCAGCATGGCCAGCAGGTCAAGAGAGGGGATTCTGTTCCTCTACTCCGTTCTCACGAGACTCCCCTGCAGTGCTGCGTCCAACGCTGGAGCCCTCAACATCAGAAGGACATGGACCTGTTGGAGTGAGTCCAGAGGAGGTCATGAAGATGACCAGAGGGCTGGAGCACCTCTGCTGTGAGGACAGGCTGAGAGTTGGTGTTGTTCAGCCTGGACGAGAGAAGACTCCAAGGAAACCTCATTGCGGCCTTTCAGTACCTAAAGGGGGCCTACAGGAAACACGAGGACAAACTTTTTCGTAGGGTCTGTTGTGATAGGATAAGGGGTGATGGCTTTAAACAAGAAGAGGGAAGATTTAGACTAGATATAAGGAAGACATTTTCTACACTGAGGGCGGTGAGACACTGGCCCGGTTTGCTCAGAGAGGTGTTAGATGCCCCATCTCTGGAAACATTCAAGGTCGGGTTGGATGGGGCTCTGAGCAACCTGATCTAGTTGAAGATGTTGCTGCTCATGGCCAGGGGGTGGACCAGATGGCCTTTACAGTCCCTTCCAACCCAAACCATTCTACGAATCTAAATTCCGCTTTGAGCATTTACAGTCTGCCTATGCACTAATGAATATCTATCTTTGCATTTCCTGCCCAAAACTGTTATACAGTCCTTATCCATTAAGCATCCTCAGTTTGGAATATTAGAGCAGAGATACAGGTATGATTATAGGCAGAGAAGAATATGAGAGAAAAAGGAAATCAGTAAAGCTCTTCTGGGTGTCTCGCAGAAGAGGATTATTTATGAGTGCAAACAACTTTTCCTAGCCTATTTGAAACTCAGCCTCCAAGTATTTAGCAATGAACAGAACAGGGGAACTCTACCACGACACAAAGATGCAAGAACACTTCAATTATAAACAGATTGATGTGAGTTCTGTATATCTGAGGTCCTAAAATATCGCATCTATGTAAGGAAGCCTGAAGGAACAAACTGTCTATTGCTAAGAAACACTGAGCTTCTACAGAACCTGTCATTCGAAGTGTTCCTCATGCACTAGAAGTCATCCCCAACTACATGGCTCAAAAATTCATTATTTCACGCAGGTCTTTCATCACAAAGTGACACTGTATAAAGCCCAATATTAGAACATCCGATTTCCCCCCGCCTCCTGGGATATCAAAACTATACATGGTTAGAAGCTGTGAGAATAACTCATAGGACCTCCAATCCTTGTGGCAAACTCTAACTCAGACCTGGTGCTTCCCCTAAATGACTTGGCATTGACAGGCCCTTCCATGGTTTTGTTTCAAGTCTTGCTTTCATGATTATTGAAAAACCAAACATGAAACACTTACTGAGAAAAAACAAAATGGATATAAAGCATCTCAGCTGTTATGAGTTTTGTTTTAAATTCCAAATTTTCAGGTTAACCTCACAATCTCTGAATTTAACCCTTGACTCATAAATGCTCGGGCATCCCAGTACTCACAGTTAATGAAAAGGTTACTACTGCTCAATTGCAATTTCTTAACAGCAAACAGCCTCAACTTATCAAACTGCAGACACTATATCAACCTGGCTTTATTTATTATCCTCCTCATGGCCTTTTCTGGGAGACTACTTCATTGTATTTTACTTCTGTTAATTTGTGCTGAAAGCAAGTTTCTCCCCAGCCCTTACTCAGTTGTACTTGTAGAACTTAGGAAACACTCCCTGAATCTTTCCCACGTGTGAAATTTATCTACAGGTTGTATATTCTATCATAATTTCTGTTGGAATTACATACATCTTCCTTCCCTTTATACTCTACCTTTCCTTTAATTCACCTGTACTCTTCCCAAGACAAAGATCTAAAGAGTTATTTAGAGAGACACAGGAGGTGATTTCATTGCTTCACGCTTAATTATAGTTTGCTAAATCAATGCTTTCTTTACACTAAAATAATCTTTTCCCATTACCACAATGTTATTTAATGCACCTGTATGTCCTCCTTTTCTCTGGAATTGACAATGTAACAGCTCTAAGACTTAAAATAGAAGCTACTGGGATATTAAATATTCTCGGGTGAGAGATGGGCAGGTTTCTGGTAAGGGATGGTAGACCTGAGACTAATTGTTCCTGACATACCCACCCACAACACTTTG
The DNA here is from genome assembly GCF_000708025.1 of Charadrius vociferus. Taxonomy (NCBI): domain Eukaryota; kingdom Metazoa; phylum Chordata; class Aves; order Charadriiformes; family Charadriidae; genus Charadrius; species Charadrius vociferus. Next base: position 5,267,737 of record NW_009648526.1, read on the forward strand.
GTCAGGGTTCTGTTCACAGGTTAAGTTATGTTATTCCAGTTAGAGCCAGTATGCTGTCAAATCTGTATCTAAGTGTAGAGTTTGATAACCTGCGTTTACTTCTACTGTTTTCTGCTTAGTACAGACTGAATCTAGTTCAAACTCAAGTTTACCACCATCAAGAATCTGCTCTTTACACTGATCTTGGTGCTAACAGGGAAGACTATTTAACACACGATAAAAGCTCCTTTGCAGTAACTCGGAAACTTTGAAGGCAATATAAGTGTTCGCCCAGAAACTTAATGTGTGTGTACCTAGACAGATACATCTGGGATCACTCCCTCCATGTCCTTGCTTAGCCATTTCCAATTGGGTGTAAGTACCTGATAAGGTCACTTACCACCAGTAGAGAAATGACTCATCCCAGCCACGAAACAGAGCAATCCACGTTGGGGACTGCTTCTTGCACTTTGTTTCTTGTTGCAACAGATCTCAAAAGAGACAGAAAAGGCTAATCAAGTAAAGATATTGCCTGCTATATGATCTTATTTAGCACCCACAATTTGTATAGTTTGAGACAGGCAAAACCCTTTACAAAGTCTGGCTCCCAGATTAAAGTTCTGTCACTACTGTGCTTTGAGTGTCTATGCAGGCACTGCCTGCAGGACACAGTCGTTGCTCGTCTGTGCTGGAAGAGTGGTTTTGAAGAAAATTATACTTACTGCACTATATAGAAAGTAACGACAATAGAAGAGAGTAAAGTGACTCAACAACAAAAACCACTGCTGTAAGAAAGGCCTCTACTCCAATGCCCTTGTTCTTGAGACTAGAAGTAGTCCATGGAATGACTGAGCTTGTCAGACACTCATGCATTTCATGTTTCAGCAGCACCCATACCAGAACTTTAGCCTGCTCTGCTGTGTAACACAGAGCAAAGGAATTTGTTCAATCATTTTTTCAGTTGGGAATATAACATCAGAGAGTTTTATTCCTGCTAAGGTGCTGAAACATAAAAGATCGAAAAATAGAGAACAATTTTTTCATTCAGATTTCCTAATAGGCAATGATTATTTTCCCAGTTTCTATGGTACTATCACCATGGCAGCTAGCCATTTTAATCACAGGCATTAGAACACGTTTCTGATAACATCATAGCAGTAGCTTAGAAATATATTACATCTCCTGGCCGTATGCAGCAGTAAGTACTTTGTAAATTTCCATATGACAGAGGCCACTGATGGCAGCAGCAGACATCAGGATTAGAAACGATATTTGAAGCCTCTAATTAAAGAACAAGTTCTCAGTGTTCCTTACTCTAATTCCGAAAACAATAGTGGAAATATAACCATTGTGACAAAAACAAGAATCAAAATTCTTTCACAGTTCACTCAGTTTCTACAGGGGTTTTGCCCCTTCATTAACTCATCAATGCATACAATTACTCAGCAGATACTAGGAGAATGTGCAAGTAAAAAAAAAAAAAAAATCACCTAGAACACTGAGTATCTGTGAAACACTGACAGATGAAAATGGCTACTTTACCCTTGTATTTAAAAAAAACAAACAAACCAACCATACTTTGTTCTCTGTACAGGTTAAATGGTATTGAAGCATCACATACAAGATGGCAATCATGATCACAAAGTATAACTCAGTGTTCTACTGTATGAAATTTTCAACATACAATGTGAAACATACTAATTTTACTAAATGTACCATGATGTATTTGCAGATACGCTCATTCTGAAAAAAAATGGAAGCACTGAAAAATACTTTCAGCAATAGCAATCCTCCATTTCTTCTATAAGTTACATAATAAATTACACTTGCAAATTATTTAGAGCAAATTCATACTCTTGTCCTGAGATTTCCGATTTTTTTTTTTCCAAATTAAAGTGTATTACAAAAGGCAGGAGACTCAAAAATACTAAATTTATATTATATATATTATATATAAATTTATAAACCCTTTCAATAAAAAGCTAATAAGCAAGTTCAACAGTTGCTCTATTTCAAGCCTAAAGCTTTGCCAAGGGTCCATCCAAGAAAGATTAAATAAGATAAGTACAGATAATGTCAATAATATTCTGCAGTAAAACACTACAGCAAAGTACTATGACTAAAAATCACTGGTATAACCATATCCTAAAATAGACAGCATTGACCTCAAATAGAAGAACAAAAATCTGAAGTAAATCGAGATGGTGACTTGATATGCATCACAATTAGCTTTGTCTCTTCAAACTACTTAAAATCAGAAATATTAATCACAGAAGCAGTTATGCTAGAAGAACAATATAAAGACAGAACTGTAAGTCAAGTCCTTCATATCTCCAGTATCTCCATGCTTGGTAGATTTACAATTTTTCCTCCCTTGGGTCAGTAGTTGGCAGAGGACAGCTAAACAAAAAGACTAGAAAATATTTGATGGTGACATAGTTGTATTATTACATTTACATACATACACTAATCAGTCTGCCTTTAAAATAAAGCAAATTATTTACTAACAAGAATTTGAGGACAGTTCTGCCACCTTATCAGGGGACACTCAACTTCCTCTATTTTGTGTCATACTTTGTATCTTCAGAAACCATCAATAAAGAAATACAGGCAGATGCACTGTAACATCGACGCAACATTTATATCGCACTTGAACCGGTAAGCAACTACTCTTGCTAAGACTACACTGCTGAATTTTTAGGCCACCTAAGCAGTCAAGTTAATCTCCCATTTTTTTCATCAGGGCAACCCCAATTAATTTGTTCAAAAGGTCCACATACCATTTAGCTGCATGCTTTGGTCTAAATATCTCTGAATGCATTTGCATAGCTGTGCAGGGCATATCCACTATAAACGAACTGGTAGATTACAGTCTTCAACAACAACAACAAAATAGCCTTTCCTACTTCTTTCAGTCCTCAATTTAACAGTTGCACTTGATATTTTAAGGGCTTGCAATTTCCTTAATTAAAAGTTTATGCTTAAATTTGCTTAATATGAGTTTGAGTATTTTATGAAATTCAAGTCAGAAGGAGATTCAGATTTCATGATGTTTTGGGGAATGCAGAATATATTAAACAGAGGAGACTGTGGTAAACACCATAAGATCCGAGGTCTAGACTATCTGGTATCTGGTGACAAATATTCTGCTGGTTCCCTTAGTCCTTTCCCTCTTTCAACTCCAACTTTCTCTCCAGCAATATGTAACTGCATGGAAATGCCTCGCCGGTGTTGTCCTCCTCCTACTAACACTACAGGAGTTACTGTGTCTAAAGGCAATAATGAGCTAAATAACAATATGTGAAAACAAGATGATATGCACATTTTTAAAGTTCTTGTGTGTCTATGCAGTAAGTGAAAAGTTCAATAAAATACCATTTTTTCCCACAAAAAACCACAGATATGATACCAATCAACTCATACAAGACTCTAAAGGACATGAAAACATCACAGTGATTAGATTTAAAACATACACTTTTAAATTAAAATTAGATGTTCTATGTATAGTAGTTTGGCTAATTAAAACATAGATTCCCTATTTTTTTAATAGGTAACATGAACGGCAACTATGATGATTAGCACAATGGCTGCATTGGTCAACGTTCATACGCCTGCATGCATACAGCTCTACAAAATTCTTGACCTGGAGTCCCATTCACTGAAAGTCCCTTCAGTCTGTGGCCTTTTTCCTGAGCCTGCCAACGTGACAGTGAGGGAGATATGCCAGGGGCAAGGAAAGGTGCTGAGGCAGGCTTACTACGGAAGGACTAAGTACCTTCCGATCTACTCATTCCATGCTTACTTGGAGCCTGTGACATCCAGCCATTATCACCCTTATTTGTATTGGTAAATCAAGACTAAAATGTTCTAGATCTCATCTGCAAAAAACCTACTTTTTTCAAAAATAAATACATTATGATTAAGCAAACAATCAGTTATTTTTGCACTGTACATATAAAAATTATTAGTCTATTAGACCCGAGCCCTACCCAGCCTCATATTTGTGACAGTTATTATATTACACATGAATTAAGCTGTCCTGAAGATGCCTGAGCTTCTTGTAAACTACAACATAAAAATGTAACATCACAAAAGAGCAAGGTTCACGAAAACGTCATTTCTATTCCACGTCATACCATCGTTTCTGCTGTGTGGGTATACACAGCCCACATCGGTTCTATACCCCACACAATCAATCTTACAGCTTTATCAAAAGCATGCAGGCTTGTAATAGAAAGCATTCCAGAGGAAGGTAGGCATTGATATTCAGGTATATTCCAGATTCAAATGGGGAAACTCTAGCTCGCCCCTGTGCGAGCAGCAGACACACCTGGGCAAAATCTGGCCTTCATCCACAGAAGGGAGATCATTTAGTCAGTTTGCACCAACAGCAGAAAACAGAGCCAGATCCAGCCTCAACAGCTATCACACTGATATTTTAATAACACGTTATAAGTAACAAAACAATGCTTTTCCTACCAACAGCACTTTCATTTCCAGAAGCTTAATATACTTTGCTTTAAATCTGTGCCATAGCAACCTTTTCTAAAGTCAATGTCATCTGTAAGGACTGAGTTAAAATAAAATGTGGGCCAAATTTATCAGACACTAGTTTCCTTTGGATGCAGAGCTCGGAACACTGTGTGTTACCCTAGATGTGATCTGAGTTTTATTGTTGCATCCAGCAACATATTTTAAACCAGTCCATTACAAAATACTTGCCCTGATCATCAGCTTCAAGTATCCAAGATACTGAAGGTCAAATGAAAAGTGTGAAAGGTTTCTTCCTGTTTACACTAAATTTATATCTGTAGGCGAGAAATTGTAGCACTACTTGGGCCTAGGGAGAGAAGCCTGAAGAGTTTGGTAAAATATGACAGTGTTATAGCTGGTCAATTTAAAGATGCATCTAACGGCCGGTAGAAGAGACCATCCCCTCTTGCAGTGAGCAGCTATGTATGCCCAGGTAGCCACGAGCATTGCTCTGTGTGTGCGAGACTGACCAGGGATGAGGAACTTACTGTGACAGAACTACAGCAAAAGTAGTCAACAATTCATTCTTTTATTTTCAGCATTGGCTCACGAGGGGCTCTGCATCTTCACGTCAGAGAGATAGTTAATGAGCCTCCAGAAAGAGGTTAGAACAGGCGTATTCCTACAACCTCCCAGGTAAGCGTAGGGGTAGGGAGCTTTTTAAATGTAGATTATGTAAGGTCGCGTGCCTCACTGCGTTATGTTTTACATGCACGTTATACCTCACTGCACTGTACAGCACCCTGCGAACTCCAGACGATCGTTATTCACACGGATCCTGACAGATTCCCTTCGGCAGCCCTTTCAGAGTGAGAACAAATACCATGCGCACATCTAAGATTTCTCGGAATGAGGTCAGTCCCCCCGGCCCACCGACGGGGATCCCCCCGGCC